>NW_003546324.1:9087-59873 GCF_000090795.2 Amphimedon queenslandica | reverse complement strand
GCCACAAAATAGTAGTAATAAATATTAAAGCAAATTGTATTATGAAATACATTTACTAGTATGCAATAATACAGGGCAGTACATTGATTATTATTATTTTAAGGAATGTTTGTTTATGTTTTCTTAACAATAATCTTGGTACACTTTTGTCTTAGAACTATAATAACCAACTTTTATCATAGCAAAACTATCTTACAACCCATATTCAGTGCAATTTTCTGTGTCTGGTCAACAAAGCAGTAGATATTGAAGCTTGAGTAGACCCGGCCTAGCCTATGAGACGCCATGTTTCTCCCAGTATCACTTTCTGCTACTATTATCTAGGATAACTTACTCAAATAGCAAACAAATGTACAAAGTGAAGTCTATTTAAATATATTTGGGAACAGAATCTCCTGTTATAAGTAGCTGGCACCCTTCTTTCTGGCCTCCTCATTAATGGCCATTTTGATAGTTAACGCCTACTTCCGTTGCAGATAAATCTCTTCTGGTTTTGGACGGTTGCTGATAGACTGTTGAATATTTCACTTGATCCCAATCTCTTTCATCAATAGCAAAAAGCCAGGTCTCTCAACAGCGTAAAATGGCATACAATCCACAGCAATCATGTCAGCAATTGCTTGATGAAGTTTCTGAGATATAGGATTATTAACAGGGGAGTAGGAACCATTTTTTAGTGGACCTTATGCAATGAACGGTCTAATGAACACACACCTCCCAACTGGATAAAATGGCAGATTTTTTAGTGAACAGGCAGGCTGCACATTTTCCTCTTATCAAGTCATCCTTACTGTAGGAGCTACTTTGAGCTCTCATGTTGTTTCATCACACTATTTCTCCTGTAAGCTCTTTGGTAGTTGTTTTGGCTATTAAAGCAGTTTATATAGGCCAATTTTCATCTTTTGCTAATTCCCGTTTCGGTAAACTTTGGTTTCAGGAGCCAAGGAGCTTGCCCCTCCATTGCTGCAAAGACAGAAGTGTATTCACCTGAGTCCTATGACTAATGTTTATCATCAGACTTAGTCTTAGTCCTTCAGGACAAGGTATGGTGGAATAACTCACTTAGTTGTCATGTTGCAGCTGGAGTGTGGATGACTATGACAATCTTTTCACTTCTTGAAACTATAGGATGGCCCTTTTATGGATAGTTGAGGAATGCAAGAACTCTCTGGATCTTATATTTCATCTGTAAATTCACTTGTACAATAGTAGCACTTCATTTCGTATTAAAGTCTGTGTCGCTATCCAGGACTTGCAGAGAAGAATCATCACATTCAGAACTCGTTTGTGACTCGTCACCATTTGTATCTACTCCTAACAGTTATATTTGATATTTATAATTAGAAAAAACATAATGGTATTGTTGCTACAGTTATTATTGTTTTTATCACTACATTACATTTGTATACATGACACTTCATGTATTTACACATATTTTATAATAAAGAGTATATACATGTACATACACAATAATTTGAAAGTATCTGGACATTAAGAAAGACAACTGTTCCAATTAACATCTATAGTAACATTACAACTCCTGTAATGATGGAAGCGTCTTGCTTCATACTAGACATCACTATTAGGAGCTAGTTACTTGATACACAGCTATTCCAGCACACTTATAAACCTTGCAGTCATTCTTATGTGAATAAAGACCAATCCTATAGTTTTAAGAAGTAAAAAGGTGGTCATAATCATCCACACTCCAGCTGCAACATGACAACTGAGTGAGTTATTTCACCGTACCTTCTCCTGATGGACTGAGAGTAAGTCTGATCATAGACATTAGTCATAGGACTCAGGTAAATATGCTTCTGTCTTCATAGCAATGGAGGGGCAAGCACCTTGGGTCCAGAAAGCAAAATTTACCAAAACGGGAATTGGCAAATGATGACATAAGGCCTACAAAAACTGCTTTAAAAGCCAAAACAACAAATGAGCTTAAAGGAGAAGTAGAGTGTGACAAAACCAAAGGAGAGCTCAAAGTGGCTCCTACATAAGGATGACTTGATAAAACAGGAAAATGTTCAGCCTGCCTGTTCGCCAACATATCCGCCATTTTCATCCAGTTGGGAGGAGCACTTTAATTAGACCATTCGTTGCATAAGGTCCATCCATTGGGGGGGCAAGACAGATTGTGTGTATGCATGTGTATGCATGAGAAGGGGTTATGGGGGTACCCTCAAAAAAATTTTCAAAAAGGGCTGTTCAGAGAGCAATTTTAACATGTTTATTATGACAGCAAAAGGGAGGGTGACCTGTGACCCCTATCACCCCCTAGGTACAGGCCTGTAATAAAGCAAATCATTGGTTGATATTGAGGGGGCAATGCCCCTTCTGAAACAATAGTGGGGGGCAACTTGCCTCCGTGTTGCTACTCCCCTGATTAAAATCGAATGGTCTAGAAATGGCAATAGATTCTTCTAGTGTTCTCTGAGGTGAGTTGCCTGACATACAAACACTCTGTTAGTGCGTTTGTCTAGTCTTTCAAACTCAAAATATTCTGTTGTGTGCTTCTTAAGGTGAGTTTTCAGGTTGGCATTAGTAAAGTTTCTATAATAATTATTTACAATTATGATTTTCACATTGTGAGACAAATACTTTACCTTTTATTAGTTCCTTCTCTTCAGACAAGCATATTACACACATCACAGACAGCTTTGTTCTCATAAACAGGGTTGACAGTGAAATTATTGCACGTGGGAGTCGGGAGAGGGAGTAGTAGTGCTATAGGCAGCCATTTTATTGCGTGTGGGATCACGTGATGCATTATTAATTTTAATAATATAAATTGTAATTAATGGTATTGCGGATGCGCAGTAGATACAAATGGTATCGGTATTTCCATAAAAACTAGCTAATTATATAGGCTATTCAATTATAGGTAAAATGCAACATAGGTGCAATACTAGACCTAATATCAATGTTAAGGCACTTCATAACTATCACTGCTCTGCTGTTCGAAGTAGAATAGTTGTTGAGCCCTCCTACTTGCCTCCAATCTCCTTTTTCTATAGTTACTGACTCTCAAGTCTTAATGGTATGTTAAATTTTATAGCATTATCACTTACTACCCAAACTAAATGTAGCTACACAATTTGAATTGCATTTTCTAGTGCTTGCTGTTTGAGTGACACAGCTAACATCAGCACAATTTAAAACATTGAATATAATTACTCATAAAGACAAGTCCCACACTTTTTTCCTGTGGTACAAGTCAGTTAAGAGATAGGTTGCATCCAAGGAAAGACAAATATTCTGCATCATGTAAAGAATGTCAAAAGGATGTTGTAGCAGGACTCAAAGACTTGAAGCAACATAGACATGCAGCAAAGCATTGTCAAAATGCTACAGCAAAAAGATCCACTCCAACAATTTCTACAGTTTTTTCATTCTGGTCATAAAAAAACAAGACGTCAAAAAAGCAGAAATTAAAATTGCACCTTTTATAGTGGAACACAACCTTTCTTTAAAATTTTTGAATCACCTTTTGGAGGCCATTAAAGAATCATTTTCAGATTCCAAAATAGCCATGGAATTCACTTGTAAAGATACAAAAAGAGGGGTAGAGTAAAAAATGTTATATCTAGAAAATATTGGAATCAATTACAGGAAACATTATACCAAAGGAAATTCTCAATCGTCTGATGAGAGCACTGATACCTCATCTACAAAGCAACTTGCGATAGTGGTGCAATTTTTCTGTGATGAAAACCACAAGGTCAAAAGCAAGGTTTTCAAGTTATTAGAGGTATCTTATGGTGATGAGACTACTCCAACAACAACTATTTTGCCTGCGTTTCATGAAACTGACATTCCTTTGTATGACCTCATTGGTTATGCTTCAGATATTACCAATGTTATGTTTGGACAACACCACTCAGTGGTATCATCACTGAAAAAGAAAATACCACAGCTGTTCACTATGAACAGTTTTTGCCATACATCTCATCTCTGTGCATCGTATTCATGCAAAAGACTACCTAGGGCAATAGAAATTCTAATACCTGATATATATTCTCAATTTAGTCACAGTGCTAAAAGAATTGCTGAATATGAACATTGTCAGCACTTTACACAGACAGAGCCCCATAAGTTACTAAAGCCTGCTTAGACAAGATGGTTATCGTTAGAGCAAAGTGTACTGAGAGTTCTTGAGCAATGGGAAGCTGTACAGGCGTACTTTGATCACTCAGCTCAACATGACATTTTAGCTTCAACTCAGACAATACTACTTGCTCTTAAGAACCCAATCTTTAAATTGTACTTCTACTTTTTACTGTATGTTCTCCAAGAGTTTATGAACTTCAATGAACACTTTCAAAGTAAACAATTTAACATTCACGATCTTTCAAGCAGTTTAACAGCAGCATATAGATCTATTTTGAGCTGTTACATGTCGGCAAGCTATTTACGTTCAACAGAGGTCTCTGAATTGGAGCCACAGTGAAAAGAAAATATGCTACCAATACATTCATTGAATATCGGTGAAAATATCTCAGCTTCTTGGGAAGATGGTATGTAGGAGCTATAGGAAGAAATATTAACGAACTTTGGAACTGTTTTACATTGAAGCATCTGCTCAGCTAAAAGATAATCTACCTCTCAATGATGCTGTTATCAAGTCATTATCATTTCTGAACCCAAGTACTATGCTCTCTACAATGGCTCAAGAAGTGATCAAAGTTGGTAAAATGTTTCGTAATATTACAGCAGCTCAGGAACTAAGGAATTAAGACTAAGAATGGCCTAGTTTTTAATATAAAGAACTACCAAGTTTTACAGAGATGTCGTTTTGGGGACTGATAGTTCAGATGAAGGATCCTACCTTAATTTTTTGCAGATTCCTCACTATTTCAAAATTGGTAGAATCAATGCTTTCCTTACCTCATTCAAATGCAGAGGTAGAGCACTTATTTTCACAAATGACACTTATCAAAGCAAGGCAAAGAAATAAATTAAAAACTAAGACTTAAAATGCCTTATTAATTAATGGCTAAGCATGGGCCACCTACATGTTTTTAGTTTTGTCCCTGATCAATCCATTATGGTAGCACAATACATTCTTTAAATCATAAATGAAACAAAAAAATGAAAAATAATTTTGTTGCTTTCAATAATAAAGATTGAAAAGTAAACACCAATGATACATTTATTGCTGCAATATAAACCTTGATTGATGAGATATTTCTTGACTAAGTGCAGCTCTTTCTTTTGTCGGCTATTTTGTAAAAATTGCATCAGGTTGAGGGTATAGTCTGAGTATGACGGAGATGGGGGAACTCAAGGGCAGAGTCTAATGAATCACAAAGTGAATGTTATGATGGAATAGCTTTTAAGACTGATGATATCTTGAGAAATGGCATTCAGCCTTTTATAATTGAACCTGAAGCAAGTGATAGTGGTAGAGTAAAACATCAATTATCGTCCACCATGTATTTTCGGACGCTGTTACAGTATTTTGTAACAATCAAAACAAGCTGATGATTTCAGATAAGATAGTACTGGAGTATGTAAGACTGCTGATAACAGCAAAAGTCACAAGCTCGGCTTACTTAAATTTTGTTCTTTCGTCAAGAACACTGAGGTATCTTCAGTCAAGAACCTTTTCAGCCGAAAATCATAGGTAAAAAACTTTAAACAAAAGTGGCTGCATGTTTCAGATAGCTATATCCTTTAGTAACCATAATGTTGGCCTTGAAGTCACCTTCTTCTGGGAAATGAAAGATTTAAACGAAGAAAAGAGTAGTAGATCAAAACTCGCCATTTTCATAGGAGGCATGGCCAATTCTACTATCAAGAATTATTAGTAATCATTGACATTTCCAACAAACATAAGTGTCAAGTTCCTCAGTTTCTTTCTTGTAATTTTTACACAAATACAGTGATACCAGCCTTTACGTGACACTTCACCCAATTATAAGCAGAAGGATGTTTGCAGTGTTTCTTAACACAATATAGTGCAAAAAATCAGTAACGTACACTATAGCTTATACTTACTGCTGCTTGCTAACCTAGTCAATTTTTTGGCATAGAAGTACCAATAACACCTTTAATTAAAATTCATTGATTATGAATATAATTATTAAAACATACTATCATCAGAAACACTATTTGTAGACACTTTAGATACACTTTTACTCCTCATTATACAAGTAACACCTGTAGAAACAAAACAATAATTAATAATTATGCAATCACAAAAAGTCTTTATAATTAAATCCACTCATACAAATACTTATATACCTCTTATAGTTCTATTTCCATTACTTAGTATGGTCTTGTGACTTAAATCATCACATGCAGTTAAGCATCTAAAAAATATATCACAATAAAACAATGTAACAGTAACACTTGTAAACAGCACACGTAAATAATAATTAATGAACATACCATTAACAGAAGCACTCTTTACATTTAAATTCTGAGATGAAGATACACTTTCACTTTTACATGTTGTACCAGTAACACTTTTAAACAATTTAAATATAATAAAACATAGACCCATGATTATACCATTAACAGAAGAAGCAGTTAAATCCTGAGATACAGATACACTTTTAGTTTTGCCCCTTGTAAATATAGTTGCACCAGTACCTTTAAACAAATTAATTATGATAAAAATACACCCATTATACCATTAACAAAAGCAGTCTTTACATTTAAATCCTGAGATATACTTTTACTTTTAGAAGTTGTACTTTGAACTCTAGCTGTACCCGTAACACCAATAAAGAAATTAATTATAACTGATAGACATACACCAGTTATACCATTGACAAAAGTAGCAGTTTTTACACTTAATTCCTGAAATACACTTTTACTCCTTGTAACTCTAGTTGCACCACCTTTAAACAAATTAATTGTAATGAAACATACACCCATTATTTATACCATTAACAGGAGAAGCAGCACTTGAATCCTGAGGTAGAGATGCCTTTTACTTTTACCAGCTTAAGCTCTAACTGTAGTCTCACCCCGCCCCTTTGCTTACCTCCGGCGGAAGGGTCTGCAGACACTGCTATCTAAAATGTGTGCTTCATGCCACAGAATTGGCATCCCAATAAGATTGCTTGAACCATGTGAATCATCCAATGTCATGTGATAGTATGGTCACACCCTTCATGCATGAGACTTTTAGAGAAAAATGGCTGTTGTGGAGAAAAAAAGAAAGACGAGAAGGAAGAAGAGGACTAGGGGAGATGAAGCTAAAACAATGATGTATATGGCTCTTTTTAAATGCATTAGGAAGTTAGGCCATTAATTTTTGAAGAAGGAACAATAAAAGGCAATTGTTTCATTTATGGAAGGAAATGATGTGTTTGTTTGTCTGCCAACTGGCTTTGGAAAGTCACATCGCTATTTCTGTCTTCCTAGTTTGATTGATATTATCAGAAACAAAGTTGTCAACTCTCTGGCAAAAGTTCTCAGCCCATTAGTAGTGCTGATGTTTGATCAAATGGAAATATTAAGAAGTAAAGTAGTTATTGTCACTGTTGTCTACGGTAACAAGGCTGATGACAGTGAATCACAAAAGGTAGTCATTGAAGGGAACCATCAGATTATTTTTACCAACCCACTGACTCTTCTTGATAAGGAGTTGAAAGACCTTTGGCATAGTCCATCATTGACTGAGAGGATAGTTTCTTTGTTGTTGATGAGGCACACTGCGTGACAAATTGGTAAGTTACAATTTCATTTCGTAAGTACAGGGGGGTGACACTAGTTATGATTAAAACATAAATTTTATCTATCTGTCTTATAGGGGTAAAGAGTTTGGCAAATTGGGAGACATGAGAGGGTTCTTACCAGCTGATTTACATATAATGGCACTGACAGGAACAGCATCAAAGTCAACAAGAGACTAGAGATTATCTGTAGCCTTGGAATGCATAAGCCAGTGGTCATTCTGAAGCCACCTGACAAACCAAACATTGTATATTCAGTCATTGAGAAAGATGGGGACTTAGAGTAAACGTTTGAATGGTTGGTTCAGGAGTTGCGTAGAGAAAGAAAACAGATAGAACAATTATATTTTGTTGAACAATGCAAGACTGCAGTGACTTGTATCTCTATTTTAAAGGTACCATGGAAAAAGAGTTTACTTATGCAATTGGCATGCCTGACTATGATTGTTTTAAGTTGATTGACACGTTCAAGGCATGCAATACATACCTTGTTTGAAGCAATCTATACTGAAGTTATACACATATCCCAATGGCCACTTGCGAATTGTTATTGCGACAGTAGCTTTTGGGATGGGTATTGATTGTCCAAGCATAAGAAGAGTTATTCATTGGGGTCCTCCCACTGATTTAAAAGGCTATATCCAGGAGACTGGTAGAACTGGGCATGATGGCAAGAAGGCTAATGTGACACTCTACTACTCCAAGCGGGATATTTCTTTTCAGTATAGAAGGAAGAAAGCATGTCATCATACCTCAGATATATTACTGTTTGTCGAAGACGGGTGCTTTTTGGTGATTTTGATACTATGTCAGAGAAAACACCAATGGGGTGTTTGTGCTGTGTTGTGTGCTTTTCTGTTTGTACTTGTGATTGATGTCAATTGTGACAATTGTTATGATTGCAAATGTTAGATAAATTAATTTTTAATTATTTTAAAATTTTTGAAGTAATAATTTATAACAATACAGAAGAGAAGGGAGGGGAAGAAAGCAAATAACTTTATTATAGTATTTAGAATCAATACCGATATTGTACATAGTAACTTTCGGGGTAGTAGGCCTTCAGCCACAAACTGAGATTATTTTTCTGAATTATATCAACTACATTCCCTTTCATTTATAGAGATTGTGAATGATTTCTGTGAAGTATTCTTTTGTAGAAACATTTCTTTCTTAACCCATCCAGCACTTTCTTTAAATCTTTTGAAAGAGGTGGAGTTGAATGGTAACCTGAATCCAGAATTACTTCACTGCAAGAGTCAAAGTTTTCTTTGATCATTCCTAGTTTGCGTAATAACTTTCCAATTCTATCTATTGTCACTTCATACACATTAAATGACAGATGTCCAATTGCTGATTTAAGGTCACGATTAAGATGCTCCATATGGAGATCCGTAGCAATGTTTCTTCCCACATGTCCTGATGTATTAATTATTTGACTCCAGATAAATTGTTCTTTCATTCTGTCCGTAAATTGATAGTGGTACTAAAAAATAAATGTAGCTGCTTGTATTGCATACTTGGTTTTATTAGTTGCTTTGAAGACAAGCATTCGGTATTACCAGCATCGTGTGCCATTTCCTCAAATTGCATCAATAACTGCAAAATATAGCATCCCTAATGAAAGCAGCTCCTTTGCATAAACCAGTACTTGTTTGCCATCATTTCTTTTGTCTTCCCAAAACATATTCATAAGTGTTGCTGGATATAACTTCTTTTACAGCTTACATAAATATATCTTTCCGTTCTGATGTAGATTTATCTAGAAAGTCCTCCTGTGAAACACTTGGGAGTATCATCCAGAAAATAAAGCTTAAAAGAAGTTATTGCCACATCAAGTGTATGTGCCTCTATCACCAGGACAAAAAATTCTTCACATGCAGTAGGATCACTCTGTATTTTCTTGGTTAAACCTTGCCTCATCAATAAGTTCCTCAGATGATATAATGTACAGCTATCTGTCCCTGAGGTAGCTTTGTACAGAATTTTCCATAATGGCCTAAAATAATATTATAGTAATTCTGTTATTATTTGTCTTTACCTTTAAAAATGCAACCTTAGTATGCCAGTCTTCCACAACTGGTGCCAACCCTTCTAATCTTTCTACTCCTCTGTTTTCATTGTTTCTCTCTTTCTGAGCCCCAAATGCCCTTTCCACAGTCAGCTGATCACCACCAAACATGATGTAGTGAAACTTGCCATCAAATACTTTAAAACTTTCATCGTCAATTGATTATCAACCTCATCTTCAGTAGAATTTGTTGGTACGTATTGTTGGAAGTGGGACATAATAGCTAACATATCTTTGTGCGATGTTTCACTTTTAGATAAGACCCCTAAAGGAACCTAATCGTAAGTTGAAGTAATACTTTATTGCATAATAGCATGATCACTTACTACTTCTAATTTCTGTGACATCTCACTGGAATAACAATATGTTGTACTACAGTGTGTGGGTGTATCAAAGGCACCGCCACGAGTTTATATAGTGTAGACTACAGCAGGGTAGTTAGAAGCCATCATCTAACTGCCAATTCTGGTAATTAGATGACAGTGCCTTTCATACACCTACACAGTGTAGTACAAACCAGACAAACTACAGCTGTTTTGTGTCACTGGATATACTCTTGGATGTTAGTTGATTTAGAAGCCTCGGTTTCTAAATCAACTAACATCCTCGTAGTAACCCTCAACATCTGTAGTTTATCTATAACGTATGTGGCGCACAACTCTTCTGACATTACGTTTAAAAAAGGTATGTGTTTCTGTATTACACTGGCTGCCATAATGGTATAGTTTTGAACTAGACTCGTATAGTCAGCACTAACTGGCAGTATTTCGTCAATGGCAAAGCTAGCAAGATCTGGACGTGATGGATTGTTGGCTAAGTTAGACATGTCACATCTGTCTTTGACGGCAAACGAGTGGAAATAGTGCAGGGAAGACGAATGTCTATCAGTTGTTTCGTGTAGAGGCTTCACATACTTATCTAGATTGTCACCAACAATTTTGTAGGCTGAAAGATGTGGAAGATGGCTTTGCCTCTGAAATATGCCTTCCCAACTGCTATGTGACCGTGACTCTGATTGTGAGAGTGATGTTAAGTTGGAATGAGCTGGAGGTGATATTGCTAGTGATGAAGCAACATCATCATGTGACAAGTCAATAGAAGATTCTGGTTCTTGAGACTGATCTGCATGTAGTGACACTAAAGCAGTTGGTGGAACAGTTTCCTCACAATCAGCCATTCCCAAATCAATATCCCTATCAGTGTCATCAGTGATAGATGCTTCAATGACCCTATTACAAAGCAGTAGGTATATAAAATAGGTCAAGATAAAAAATGGTCATCATTCATTCCACAATTGCCTTGTTATGTCACTCCAGGTTTTCATCGGACAGTCATAATCCAAGCTAATGGTATCAATCATACGTATTGTGGTTTTGTGGGAAGTACAAAACCAATCTTAGACAGACGTACACAAAGCTACATGCATACTAAAACGTACAATAAAAATATTTACAACATATGCACAAACCTGCTTTGGAGTGTAACTGGTATACAACAACAGAGATATTAACCTTTGTACAATATTAGCCGTTCACAATTACTCTTTACTATAATTGCAGAACTCATAACCATAGCAACATCTTTCTCAAGTCCCAATTTCCCAATAGCACTGTCAAATAGTACATGAAGAGATGGAGCTTGACCCTTTAACTCTGTAACAATATTTGACCACTGAAAATCCTCAAGAGCAGAGATATCCTTGTTACAGACACAAGAATCTGCTTTACATATCACTTTCACTTCCTTAAGTAGCATAGTACCAACTTTCTTCATTGGAAATGCTTTCATTGTCTTATTCTTAAACACCTGATGGACAATAGACTTCCTCTTTTTCCTCTCAAGAGATGACCCCAGTTTTGTTAACAATGATGGTAGATGTGATATACGACATTTTCCGTTGTGAAATGGACAGCCTACACATGAATTATGTATTAATACTAGAGGCAAGGTATATTATATTGTACTTTACACCAATTGATAAATCATTTTTTGTCCACCTCTTTGGTGTCCGAGCCTGAGGCTCCAGTCTTTGTTGAGCATGCAGCTAGAGGAGAGGTAGTGTCATTTTCACTGTTCAATAAAATTTCATTTAGCACTAGACCACTGCTTGTTACAAATCTTCCAACATCATCGTTCACTTGAAGTTCCAAGTTTCTAATTTCTTTTTTAAGCTTCACTAATCTGTTCAAATTTGCTTGGCACTTTCTTCTACATATAGCACCAGTTTTCAAACACATTTTGACTCCTTCGTTTTCTATGACGTACTTCTCCTTGAGAACATCGACAATACACTCCAATTCTCCTTCTTTTGCCTTCAATAAAGCTCTGTTCTCAGGAGAAGAGAAGTTCCACAGTGGCAACACTGCATCATCAGCTCGCGATCAAAACACGTTGTGCAATGGACAGTGCTTAGTCACGTGACTGTTATGCGGGATACAACCAATCCATTCATTTTTTGGGCACGCCCCTAATTTTCTTTGAACACATTTTAGATAGCAGTGTCTCCAGACCCTTCCGCAGGTAAGCAAAGGGGCGGGGTGAGACTACTCTAACTGCACCAGTAAACATAGATCCTAATTGACAAACATACACTATGCAGGTATACCATTAACAGTAGTAGCAGTTTTACACTTAAATCCTGAGATACAGATATTCCTTTAGTTTTACCCCTAATTATAATTTTAGTTGTACCAGTACCTTTAAAAAAATTAATTATGTTAACAACATTTATCTATTATACCATTAACAGAAGAAGCAGCTTTTTTATTTGAATCCTGAGACAGAGATACACTTTTACTTTTACTCTTTGTAACTCTGTTTGCACAAGTAACACCTTGAAATGAAATAATTATAATAAAAGAACAATATATAAACAAATACCATAAGCAGTCTTTAAACTTAAACCCTCAGATATAGATTCTTTACCTCTTGTAGCTCTAGTGCCAGTAACGCCTTTATAACAATAAATAAGAGAAATTGATAAACAAATTAAACAATGATCCTACCAATAACAGAAGAGCACTCTTTACACTTGAATCATTATTAGCAGGTACATGTTTACTTTTTGTAGCAGAAGTAGCAAGGAAAGCATCAATAGCTAAACTGAATGATAATGTTAAAATAATAATTAATTGATTTGAACATGCATATGTACCATTATCTGAAATGTCAATAAAAGGATCAAGCGTTGGTACATGATTATCTAAAATATCTTCAATGTCACCTGTAAAAATTATTGTCATAGCACAATTTAAGATTATGAAACCTTCAGTTTCTTCATGACCTTGTTGATCTATTAGTAACGCGGTAGCGTTACTAATTAGGATTCACCCCCAAACAAAATGGCTGCCACGACTTTTGCAGCCTTGCTATACCGGGAAAATGAGCTCCTATGCTTACCAGACTTTATAGAGGACCTTATCTTGACCAGAGGACTTCATTGGTACCACTAGTGTGGCTCTAGGCCCTATCTAAAAGGAAATTCAAAAATCTGCAAACTGGCCGTTTTGTTCAGGGACCTTTTTTCATCTTCATCATCATCTTCATCATCACAATCATCATCATCAAGTCCTGTCAATCCAGTTGTCGGTGTGTATCTCGGTATCAGTTGATGCTACAAGGATAATTCTTACACCAATCTGCTCCAACAGTCTATGCGCAGGTCCATGTCCCATCAGATCATTCTTGAAGTAAAGAAAAATTGATACAGTGACTGCTGGATAGAGCCATCTTAGCTGGATTGATATGCAATGATAATATGAATGACAACAGCCTGGAAGAACAGGAATAGCTGCTACATTGCAGGGAAGATGGACACTCTCAGCTCAGCTTCTTGAACAAGGACTTGTGTCAAGACTAGTATTAATTTCACTTGTCGTCAGGATAGTTGATATTTCTTCAGCATGTCTTTTCAATGCTGTCTCTTGTCTCTCATATCGATGTAAAGTCATAACAATGATAATAATAATAAAGAAAATTATTGTTTGTGTAAAATCAACAAGCATCACAATGGCAACTAAAGAAATATTATAAATATTGTAAAAAAATCAATACAAACAAGAACATAAAAAATTAAGAAAAAAATAAGGTTAAGTAGGATTCCGAACGACCAACAAAATTACGAAATGAAAATCCTACTCGTTACGCAAATTCTACTCTACATTGCAAGGTGATCTGCATTTCTTACATAATAACATTAAAAGTATAATGTAGAGTAGAATTTGCGTCACGAATAGGATTTTCATTTCATATTTTCGTTGGTTGTTCGGAATCCAACTTAACCTTGTTTTTTTTAAATTTTTTTAAACCAGTGCATTTGAATTAAATACTGTTAATGAAAACAATACCTGCTTCATACTGTTCCTTCCATTTATTATATCAAGCTTTAAATCATGCCCATTCTCATAGCGCTTCATAAAGATCTATATTTCCTCCACTAAAAACTCCTCTTCAAACAAACTTTGGCTCAAATATTCTGCAAGTAAAACAATGTTAAAATAAAAAAATTAATTTAATTATATACCATCATGAGATTTCTCTCGAGGCACAACACTGTGTCTTCTTTTTTTGCCTTTAATGCTTTTTTCAGCTCATGCAGCCTTCTGTAACTCTTTGTTCTGTGCAGCTTTTTCCTTTGCTAATTTCTTTGACTAAATAGCTTTAATATTATCATCACTAGTCAGGACTCTAGCAGATAATGACTTAGGTGCAGTTTTTGGTATTGTTATAGGCTGTGGTTCATAGGCGTTTCTATTCCGGTGACACTACCAGGGCACAAGTTATTATTAATAGTTTATTAACTTTCATAATAGTTGAGTAACTTATAATAGTTAACTAACTAGTCTTTAAGGATGAGTGAGTGAACGTGAGACTGTGAGATGGAAAGAAAAGTAAGAAATACAATGTACATGTACATCATTAACTACATGTACATCATTAACTACAACAGTCTTTTTCTTAAATTTTTATGCTTTTTAGCAAATTTAGGGACTAATTCAACTATTTTGCTCCACTTTTGTGAAGAAAGAATTTTAAGAACTGTAAATCATCTGGCATACTGTATCACCTGTTACAATGCAATGACTGACTCTAAATGGCAATCATGTCTGTCTTCTATTTACTGAGTTATTGGATATATTATGCTTTTGACTAAAAGCAATAGCCTCCTCCCAGAGAAGATTCCATTTGTCATCAGTCCTTAGACCTTGAAAAGTGTCTATTGTTGCTAGTACTAGTGTTGCAGCATTACCAATGTGTAATGATCTGGACTAAAGGATATGAGATAGCTGTGCTGACATGCTGAACACTTTTGTACACCGTAAGGCTGACTACAAAGGAGAGTGATCTAATTCTGTTAAGAATGGCAGTTGCCTCAATGGCTCTCTCTCTGTCATTTCCATTTACTACTTGCTCTAAGGTATCAAGTACTGCAAGAAATGAAGCCATAATTGATGATATACACTCAAATCAGCATGACCACCTGGTTTCAGACAATTTTTAAAGTCTTATCTCTCTACCACCATGAGTGATTTGATTTGATAAAAACATCTAATGTGTTTTAAATGATGATAGAAAAACATATTCAGACTGTAGAAGAGTGAAGAAATTTGATACTGAATGCACTTTCTTTGCTACATCAACCAAGACCAAATTGAGTCTGTGTGCATAGCAATGCACATAAATGGCTTGTGGGTACCTTTCTCTGATTAGTGTTTGAACTCCAGCATTACACCCGCTCATGACTGATGCCCCATCATAACACTGTGACATGAGGTTCTTAGGATCTAGATCTAACTGCAACATTTTTGAATTAATGTATTCAGTCAGGGACTTTGCATTCAAGCTGGAAGCTAGACTTTACCCACTAAACCTTTCAATTGTTTTTCCATTGTGAACATACCTGAAAGCAATAGATAGTTGCTCTCGCATGCTTACATCTTTTGTCTCATCAACGAGAATTGTGAAATACTTCGCTTCATGATGCTCCTTTTTAATCATTCGTTGAACTTCACAAGCTAAAAACGAATTATTACATTTTGAAAAGCAGTGGAGAGCCACGCGGCACTACTTTTACAATGAAATAAATGCTGTGCAACCACTGGAAAATGTCAAGAAAGGAGAAACATTGTTGCTTTCAAATTACTTTGATTTGGTGATTCGTCACTCTCATCATGCCCACGAAAAGCAATGTCCTGTTGAGCACAATACAGAATTGCTTCCATTAGGCAAGAAACATATTTCTTACTTTTAGCAAGCTCCTTAGCACCAATTCTATCTAATTGCAAGCCTATGGATTGATCTGAGGCCATATGCTTTTCAGAATCTTTCCATGCTGACATAGATTCAATGTGCTGCTTTGAATGAGAGTGGGAATCAAACAGTCCATTTTTACCCAGTGTGTGTTTCCAATCTCTATGACCACTGGTAACAAAAATACTATCAGAAAAAACAGGAAAAAATCTTCATGGAAAACAAAAGGCAGAATCCAAGCTATGGAGAATTGCAACCACGGATATCTGGCACAACCAACTTTCTTTAAAAGAACAGCTCACACCTTTTTTTCCAAATGATGAAGAGGGGTACCTGATTGCTGTTGGATGTCTAGGCTTTTCACATTTTTCTTGACTTAAGTCAGGTACTGTACGCTGACTTTGAGGCTACTTAGTAGAAGTCTACGAAGTAGGTGAGAGAAGAGAAGTGACAGGATTGAAAATGGAATTAGGGTTAGCAAAGCAAGAAGTAGCTGCAGCGAGAAAGAATGATTGATAATGGAATAGGGGTAGCAAAGGGAAAGGCAGACTAACTGAAGAAAGAACTGAAGGAAAAACAGGGGGAGGGGTCAAGGGACCTCTCGTGTGTGTCAGTAAAGGATGACGTACTTTTGAATAGGAGCAACACTAGTAGATGAAGTTGTACATATGAGAAGATGAGCCTCATCGTCATTGTCATTGTCATCAGCGTCATGACCAACATTATTTGTTATAGCAACAGTAGTATTGGTGCCAGCTTAAAAAAAGTAATTGAAATCATTGTAGCTGATTTTTTCAAAATAGCAGTACATGTACCTCTTAAGATCGTGATAGGCTCATTGAGCTGATCATTGTCATTATTTGTGGTGTCTTCAATACTGGGATTAGGGTACTTTTTTGGTTTTGATTGCTAAAATTCCCTCTATGTGCGCTTCATAGTAAACTTTATGTGATGAAACAGGCTGTAGCAGGTTACTATACAAACGTGGTTATTGGAGGCTGGGCTTAGCACTTAAAGAAAGTACTGTACTTCCTTAAATAAAAGACTGGGCGTCTATATCCTAAATTGGTATTTGGACCTCGAAAAAATATAAAAAAATTAGGCCCAGAGTGGGGTTTGAACCTGTGACCTCATGCTTTTGACTTCTGAAACTTCAGGCATTATCCACTAGACTACTGAGTTACTCCTAGGCTAGTGTTGCGTATTTATATTTAAATTGTATTGCTACCCAGGCGTTTATTTGAATGCGGCTTCTATTTAAGGATTTAAGATAGTACGCTGGACTTTTCAATGTGCACATTACATTGAGTAATTAATTAGCTTAGATTTTTTTACCAGGGCAATGCCCTGGTATAAAATGCCAATGCTGTGGATACATTATTGCATCTGATAAACTTGATCTTTTGTGCCGCTGAATTGCTGTTGGGTCTTCAGGAGAACTGCTAATGTCGTGATTATCAAAAAATTGCTTTTGAGAGCTCTGGAGATTATATTCTACTAGAACGGTTTTTGGGAGTCAACAGTGGTATGTATGGTAACTGGAATTCTACCTCAGGTGCTGATTGTGGACTAAGAGCAGTACGATCGAAAGGGTAAATTCCAGTGACTTTAAAGCACTTATAATGTTACTTCTAGTCATGGCTATACTCCACGCTTTGTTGAGTAATTGACAAAAGGTATTCCTAGTAACCACTTGCCATGTACTACACATGTGAACTTGTAGCAAGCTTCCCTCCATGCTAGTTTGAATGGCCCAAAGCAGCTTTGATCTAATGGCTGAGATACATAAGTAGTGTCTGAAGGCGGCGTAAACAACACCATTCTTTCTTTAGATGCAAATTGTATTGTATCAGGATTATAATGGGACTTGTGGCCATCCATTAATAAGATTATTGGTCAAAAGGAAGGTATGTGTTTTAAAAAATGATCTCTGAACCATAAATTAAAAATATTTTGATCCATCCATCCCTTTGCTGTTAGCCCATATGATGTGCCTGGTAATTTACCTTTTGTAATCGTTGGGTTCAACTTTTTTCTAGCTATGATGACCATTGGAGGCAAACAAAAGCCAGTGGCATTTACACAGCCTACTACTGTAAATTGGCCCTTGGTTCCTGACGTTAAAACAGTAGGCCCTCTCTCTCCTTTTTCAAATACACATCTAGGTGGACAAGGGTCAAATGGAACTCTAGTTTCATCCATATTGAAAATTGTGTGGTTTCTGCATATGATCATATTCAGTAAAAGTTTTGTCTAATACATCAAAGTACTGTTCAAGAGTTGATGGATAAGAGGATAAGTATGTTGTTTGAGATAAGCATGGTGCCACTCCATGTGTCAAATTTTGGTGGCGTTTACAAAAACCATGCCACCAACCTTTAGATACGAGCTTATCAATTCCTCTGGATTAATGACTTACTATGCTTATTACTTCCAAAAGAGACTTAGTATAGCCGATTGAAGCACAGCCAATCAAGCTATTCAGAATCTTTCTTGGTCCACTAAGTGTATGATTTGCAACTCGACCACTAACCTTGTCACCAAGAGTAAACTTTGGTTCATTAAACAAATCAGCTGCTCTACAAATACTTCAGCCCGTTGAGATGACTGCTTCTAATGCATTGTCGATGCTGGTTTTGGACTAACTTTCATAGATTAATCAAGATTTAGCTTGAGAATTGACTATAGCACTTCTGCTATTTCAGGAATACACAGCTCTATTTTTTAGTGAAACTATAAACACAGCCATGGTGAAACCTATAAAAATAATAAGTATCAATTTAAAATTATACTGTACAAACTGCAGGCAAAACTGCATTTAGAGCAAGCAATAAGGTGTGTCTAAAATCACTCAAGCATGCAGTCACATTATGCTAACATTAGGCTCATGGCAACAGTCTTAACAGAACTTAAAATTTCACACAATTGTGAAAATAAATATAAATCTAGTACACAGTAAGACATGCACGCATATTTACAAGTTATTAGCAAGTTTGAAGGGAAAAAAACGGTAAAATGAGAGCGAAACACCTTCCTGCCGCTCTTGTGCTTTTCTTCGCTCTTGTGCTTTTCTTCATCTCGATTTGTGTGCAAGTGCAATGGCTGAACCCCAAAGATCTTTGGTATGCTAAAAAGTAGCGATATTTATGTTGCAACCTTCTTCTTGGTGAAAATAAAAAGATCAAAGTTAAATTAGGTCTGAAGTCAAGTGATCTTTTATTATTAATCACTATCAACCGCTATTTCTACGAAGTCCAGCTAAAAAGGTTCTTGACTGAAGATGCCTATTCTTGATGAAAGGAAAAAACATTTTAAAATAAAATAATTAAGCTGCACCAGCCACCATTGCTATTATCA
Organism: Amphimedon queenslandica; assembly: GCF_000090795.2. NCBI lineage: Eukaryota > Metazoa > Porifera > Demospongiae > Haplosclerida > Niphatidae > Amphimedon > Amphimedon queenslandica. The sequence goes on along the minus strand of NW_003546324.1, from coordinate 40,505 downwards.
GTAGTCTTAAATGCTACAGTACTATTTTATCTGAAATCATCAGCTTGTTTTGATTGTTACAAGATACAATAACAGCGTCCGAAAATACAAGGTGGGCGATAATTGATGTTCTACTCTACAGATTCTGCTGAAAGTACAGATCGTGATGGCTCAGATCGTGATGGCTCAGATCATGATATGACTGGAAATAAAAATTGGTCATTTAGGACCAGAAAACTGTTACTCATGCTTCTGTTACTTGATAGGTGTAGTTGAGCCACTGTCAGGCAATGCCTACTGCAATAGGGTGTGTGTGTTGTCAAGATGTACAAGTTTTTCAGGAACTGAATGAAATGTCCAATATGTGGCACAGCTGCATTTAATTGTCCAATACATAAGTAAGAAAAGCATTTTGTGATTATTTCTGAATCAGTGTAATACCTCAATAGTAAGCTACGTCATATTGCCTATCGTCAGTTGGTATGTTGGTGCTGGCAAGACTTAGGCAGAAGGGTAAGAGTTGTTTTACCTTCTTGTGCAGTCACAACTATTAATTTTCCGTCACACTTCTCACAATAGTTTAGTTTTAAAATTTAAATTAAGTATACATTAATAATTATTTGTTATAGTTATTATTTGTTGAATTTACCTTACTGTAAAAAAGAAATAGTTGAATTCACCCCAAATTTTTGGTTAATCAATTTGCAACCATAGTAACTGGAATTTTAGTTACGGTTAACCTTATTTTATCAAATTTAAATTAACTTCTCAGTATTAACCATAAATTTTAAGTTAATTTAACTGCTAAAATTTGTAGTTAATGCACCTTTTCTATATTGATGTTGTTGATTTAATTTCTATTTAGGTCATTTTAACATAGTACTAGCACTAAAAATACCATTGAAAAATTTAAAATAAAGGAAAAATAATTTAAAGTAACTATGCAACAAGAATAATGAAACAGTTAAAATAACTAAGGAAGTAAATAAATTAACAGTAAACAATGAACAAAACAAATTTTGTTTACATAGTTTTTCCCTAAAAAATTTCAAGAAGTTCGCTGTGAAACTACATGGACAAAGAGGAAAGATTAAAACATTTGCAATACATTCATTTCTTTCTTACAGGTGGCAGAAAAGTATTCTTATTGATACCCTTCAGAAAACTGAACCCGACTACTTCCTGTTTCTTGTACCATAACTACAAAACAATTAATGATTATTATTTATGTTTCATGTATAGTTTACACCTTCAAAAATATTTTAATTTAAGGTAACTACAATTAAACTTGAAAACTGTACCAGTATCTATGCAAAAAAAAGTTATAACATACACAATTATCATATTCAATGCTATATAGACATGCACATCACAATGATACATATATTAGATAGCATAAATTTTAACTGCACATCATATGCATCTAAAAATCAAACAAAAATGGCATAGAAGTAAATTAAACTAACTTTTGATACGAAGCATATTAAGCCTTTTGCTTTGTATTCCTGTAGTAGTAGCTATTAATAGTTTATTAAAATATAGTGAATGTGGTGTACCAGTTCACAATGACATCATTGATATCAAAAGTTTACAATTCATCAATTATTGACCTACAAAATTTTAAGAATAATGCCATGCAGGAATAGCTTCAATGCTTTTACACTCACAGCGTAACTATATCCACTTCGTATTCAGATTCTAGTACAAAATTTCTTTAGCTTCCTTATTTATAAGTTTCCTGTAAAAATCAAACAAGTAAGGTTAAAATTATTGATATACTGAAACTTGAACTGTTACAAAAACTGAAGAATGTAGTGTCAGTTCCATTCAGGACGGTTTCAACTGTTACACGTAAAATGATAATAAAATGATAGTAAATAATAAGTATGTAATGTCGATTTCATTCGAGACAGATTCAACTGTTACATGTAAAATGATAATAAAAAATAATAAATAATAAGTATATAACGTCAATTCCATTCAAGAAGGACTCAACTATTACATGTAAAATTTCAATAAATAATTGTAAAATGTTGATGCTATGCAAAACAAATTTAGCTGCAGCACAGCATATTTGCTTAACTCATGTGCAGCAATGAGTGGAGACGGAGTAGTATACTCAGCAATTATCTCCGTATACCACTGATTTGACTTAATACAGGGCAGGAATGGACATTTCTGTTTACTAGGCTATATCTTTACAATAAGAATCATAAATTTGCGCACTTCCGAAGCTGTTCTTCATCAATCCACGTGTGTTCTGCTAAAAATTACAGCATTTGGATTAACTTTGTTTGGAACATTTACCAATAGAAGAGGCAGCCAGTGCCACCATTTTGTCATTCCTTTATGTATGCATGATAAATTTTTAATTTTTTGAATGGTTATATCTAAAATTGAGCACTTATTTCATGAAAGTACAAAATTCTTACTACCAAATGATGTAAGAAAGACAAAGAAATTTAAAACTGTTTGGAACATTTGTCTCCTGCAGGTGAAGTAATTTTAGCCATTTGAATGATGACATCTGGATTAGGGTTTAAAGCATTCATAACTATTGGTAACGCTATTCCTAAGGCAGTAAGCAAAGGTATTATTGCTCTGTTTCATGTGTGATGTGGAAAAACAGACCTTTCAGTAGGTACTGATATTTTACGAGGCTATTCTCCTTCTTGAATACAAAGATAATCATTACCAAGAAGCCTTGAAACCTGGCTCAAGCTGGAGAGATTGGTGGTGCAGGTCTAATCATCTAGGTATGCTTCACAACTTTATGTGACACATTAATTTACATGTGTATTTAAAATGTAGAAATGCTTTCACCTTGTTATTCACTAATGTCATTGCAACAGTTTAAGGAACTACCAAAGTCAACAAACATTGTTGAATCCTATAATATGTTTGGAGATCAGATCACTGTCAACCTCTTAAAGTAGCAATGATGGCTACCTATTAAGAAGATATGGCTAAAGCATTTGAGATTATAGCAAGAGAAAGGGGCCTTCCAACAAATTATAAGCATTGAAACACCAAAAGGTTGTGATAAGCATTCTAAACAGCAAACAAGTGCAAGGAAGAAAAGCATAAGGCTACAATTCACAGATGATGTTAACAATCCTATGGGTCCCCCAAAAAAGTAGTTAGATTTTATATAAGGTAACACACATACTTGTACATATTCATTTTAATATACATTTTGGGCACTGAAAATTTATTGATATTATAGTTTGTACAAAATAATCGACCTGAACATGACAAATTTCAGCACAAACAGGTGATATAAGTATGCCGATAGGTAAATATTACAAGTTTCATGCATGAGTATTGATGCCAGGCTTTTACAATTCACAGAAGTTACAGACTCCATCAAATACAGTTAGTTATTGGATAAAAGACCTAAATCTTCATTTAGATGATATGCAACTACTATGGGACAATTAAGAGTTGGCCAATACCATATGACAGCTGTAATGAAAATTATTTCTCATCAATTTCCAGATATTCAACCTGTAAATCTACTTGGTAAGAAGTCAAACTCGGTGGACAATGAAATATTGTTTTATAACTACAGTGGTCACTGGGTACTTTCCCACTACAATGATGGAATTGTTTTTTGGTGTGATTCACTTCAACCAAGACATCTAGACCCTAAACTATCTAAGCAAATGTCTCACTTTCTCAAAAATGCCTCATTTGTGAAGCTGCAGGAGACTCAAAAATTTATGGAATATACAGATTATGGATGCTGTGCAATCGCTTTTTGTGCTTCCATTCTATTTGGCGATGAACCAACTTCTTTCATCTATACACAGTCTCAAGACACAGCATATCATCACCTGTTTTGAAAATAATTGTATTTCACCCTTCCCATTAACAAGAAGATGCAAGCAAAAGCTGGCATCAAATGAGTTGAACCTTTCATCAAACAATGTGTGGAGATTAGATTAAAGGCTTGAACAATGCCATTATTCAGATATTGGCACTGTGGTTAGTGCCAATATCTGGATATGGGCACAGGTCAAAGTTCAGGATATTAGCACTGTTCAAAGTTCAACTACTGTTCACAACCAATAAAGAAACAAAATGGATTGCATGGATTTACTTGAACTGATAATTAACATTAATTGTACAATTTTTTGCATACAGAAAATGTGGGATGAATATTCTGAGGCACAGTTGGAGGAGAATCTTCTTGCTTAAATAAATTTGTATCTTCATCTTTTATGAAAGTAGCTTTAGTATCATCTTCAACTTTAAGACATTTCTCATCTTCATTGCTCTTAGAAAACACGAAAGGAGAGGAGGAGAGAATGCTAGACACATTCTCTTGTTCCTTAGGTCAAGTCCTCTCATAGCAACAAAGAGACTCTAATCACAAGTGTCCAGACCTTTCTTGAACGATCTTCTCAAGGACATGTGCATTAAAGAGTCTAGTCGTTCCAGTAACTCTGAGGCTATGATAAGTTTTTCATTTTATTCCCACAGTGTTGTGCATCTTTGATACCATACCATCTAAAGTGTTCCTTCCAATTGGCTGACATAAAAACCATGGTTTATCACTTTCTTTTGGTACATGAGGACAAGGTCGTAGATAAAAGCAATCACCATCATACTGCTTAGGTACTTTTTGCCAGTAGGAGGACAAAATATAGTAGTTGCACTGTCACAGAAAAATCTGTCCCACCCAAATTTTGTCTGATGAGACAAAATTGATGAGACAAAAATATTTTATCCTAGGACAAAATCTTGCAGAAATATTTTGGCCTAGGCAAGTTTTTATTGTCCTACCCTAGGACTAATTTTTTTGTCCTAGGACAAAATAATTATATGAAATATTTTTGTCCTAGGACAAATTGTATCTGAAATATTTTATCCTAGGATCATAATATTATGCATAGACTACTTTGATAAGGAAAATTTACTTCGCACTCAGTATTAATAATAATAATAATAATACATTTCATTATCAAACAATAATTGTATTTAGCTTTTACAACAATTACATGACCAAAGGTAGTCCTTATCAGTCCAAACATCTTCTGGCATTTGTTCACACTCTACGTGATACCACTCCTTACATTAAGAACATTTTACCATTCTTCCTTCATTGCTATAGGTTGTCTGCACAGGTAGTATATAGAAAACCTGTATTCTTTTGATGGTTACATTCTTTTCTAAGCATTATAAAAGATGGAAACGAAGCTTATGTTAAATACAGCTGCAAGAAGTTGGGTCTTAACCAGCACAAATTGACATTGCAAAAGCAAGGGCAAATAAAGCACAATCTTTTGTCCATTTTGCCTTAATTTGCGTACTAGGAACAGTCACATTAATTTCCCTGTACTCGGTGCATTGCAGTGTTGTTGCTATCTGCTCCCTGGTACATTTATCAATACCATCGCTAAGCAAGCTATCATATATAACAACACTATTTATTCCATCAGTTTACAATTGATGTTTTGATGTAATTCTTCAAATCATGAATACATGCAGATGCATATATATACTACATTTGTCTACAAAAGCACAGATATCATACTACGTACATACATACATAGACATAACTAACTAAACTATTTAAAATACACAAAACACCTACACTATCATGATATCAGCGAAATACACAGCTACCTCCTCCACAAGATTATCCTCTTCTTTCCTGGGTTCTTCACTCGGTTCTTGACACAGTCTGTCATCCTTCTTCGATCTGAAATCTTCTTCTGCGTACTTAGAACGTATACTAAAGGGTCCCACATGCTTTGTATGTGTATTACATAGATAAATAATTCAGGAACAAAGTCGAATACAGAGATTTACAGGTCTTTTACACTTTTCTTTGGGTAGGACAAAAAACTGCTGATATGGACATAAAATATCACATGATATTTCTATCCTAGGATAAAATTTCACGAGGGACAATTTTTTTGTGACAGCACCTTTTGCCTAAAGATGGATCAGCATAATGCTTAATAACTTCGTTGAAGTGCTTAATTTTATGACTTCCTGAACTGTTTTTCGAGCCTGTTTCAACAAACTGTATGTAATTCTTTTCTCTGTCTGCTCCAATACTAAACTGTGAAAACTTCAGTTCTCGGTCCTCCCTACCTCCTCTCAGTATCAACACCTTTTGATTATGAAAAAGACAGTGTTTAACAGCATTCGAGGGTTGTCAAACCCCAGCACTCCTTCTGACCACAGCAACTCCTCTTCATCATACGAAATTCCTTCAGCGTGTTTATGAGCTACACCTATCCCAGCACTCTAAAGCTCTTTAGCAACCCTGTCTCATACTCCACGTAATCCGGCAAATTCTAGGTTCGTTTCATTGAGGAAATTACTAGCCTTTGGATTTTCAGACACCACATGTCTTTGTAAATCTGCAAGCAGCAGATTAATTGTCTTGTTTGGATACCTTTCTCCTTTAGCTTTAGGAGTTTTTGTGACATATAGAGAAAGGAACCTGTATAGATCAGCAGCCAATCCTGTGAGCAGCACATTGTGCACAATGTAGTCTTCTGCTGTTCCAAAACTATATATATTTGACCCACTCATTAAAATTAGTAAGTGCTCACATTGTGTTGGATCTGGTAGAGATAGGAACGAATCCTTTACAGTATTCTTCCAACTTTTGAGTAGCTATATCTGCAAAACGTCTCAACTCTGATGGCTCAGTCACGGTTGCCACTGGCGGTATGTTCGCAAGGTCATTAAATAATCCTTCGGGGATCTCTAGATCTCGTTCTGATGTCACCATTTGTTTATCATCTAATTACCACTCGTCTCTCGCCTAGTTATTTACTTTGTCGCTTTTTCTTGCTTCTCCTTACACTTCGCCAGATGCCCTTGCCTGACTTCGTGCAAGTGGCAGGTGTACACATGATCCGGTAAACAATGAAGGCAGCTCGAACTGGCTACCGAACAAAGCGGTGCTGCGTCATTATTTTAATCTGGTAAAGCATAGTTAGGAGTGCCACACGGTATGTGTTGGCACTGTTTTGACTTAATCACTCAGGCCAAGTCCCTGGTGCTGATGTCAAAACAGTGCCAACATCAACCATGAGGCACTCCTAACTATGCTTTAACTTCTACTAGGCGACATGTAGATCTAATATGCATGTACATGTGATCTGTTATACATGCATTTGATCTATCGAACCATTTAAAACATTTAACCATTTTAATATTGCATGTCTCCCAGTTGTGTACATGTACATGCACAAATGTAGAAAAATAACATGTATTGGTAATTTTTGTTAAAGTTAAGCCATGCAAAAGCACAATTACATGCACATTAATTGTTCCATATATTATTACCTACATTGATTTTACCCATATTACTATTGGGGAAATTGGGAAATTTAGTGATAGATGCATTAATTGTTTCCGGTATACGGTTTAGTGCAAAAAAATGCTAAGTAGCTTCCACGTAACTACCCTACCCTTGCTCTTTGATGTTTGTTTTGCTACGTATATCTTACAATGACGATGATACTGCACATGCGCACAACTAATCTTGCACGTGGAGTCACTCGAGGGAGGCAAAGTGAAGTGAAGATAGTAGGAAGCTGTATGCACTGACTTAATGGTTCACTTTTAAAATGCTAAGGATGAAGATTAAAAGAACATCCAGGGCAAATAACCATAAGAGATTCTTACATGACACTATACTTCTGCATCATGTTCTTTTTGTACAGCGCCATGGTTCCTCATTTATTTTGAAGAACATGAATCAGCAGCAGTTACTCCTGCTAAGTCTGTGATTCTTGTTGAGACATTGCAGTAGGAGATAAGTGCTACGTGAAGGTCAACAAAAAGATTTATTAAGGCATACTTATGTGTAATGGTAAGTGAGGCTTAGCCAGTTTGCATTGCATGCATGTCTTATCAGGCATTACTGCATGAAAATAGCTTGATTAAGTCCAGATATTTCAAAATCTGTCTTTAGGTGAAAAGGAAGATGTTATTAGTGTTGAAGATCAATTTGTTAATGGCATATACACACTGGATTTTTCATTGGATAAAGATGGAAGTACAAGGGAAAATGATCTTAATGTAAATAAATTTACTGCCTTCTTGTGATGATGATGTACCTAATCTAGCTGAACCATCTAAAGAGCCTGTTGAAGGCAATGCTAGTAAAGTAGCCTAAGTTACATGCAAGAGAAAAGCTCTAGCTAAGGCGACAATTTTTGAGTGTTTATAATCAGATTGTCTGAATCAAATACTTTCATAGCCTCACGCTTTATTGGGCCTGGGAGGACTATAGTTGAAACAAAAATAATTAAATTCATTAATACAACAATATATATGCATGGTCATATGCTTTAACATTTTTGTATAAATATGTTGTAGGTAGCAAAAGCTAACCTTTGAAGAAGGTGAAGAAGGAAAAGAAAACAAAGCGGTTTTGAAAGGTATATAATGTAAATTAAGCTCAAAATTATACATTAGAATTTGAAATTTTTAGAACAGTCAACCATAACCCTAGTTGCTACATCCTCATCAGATTCAGTCCCCACAAAGCTGCTTCACCAGATTCAGTTTCAACGTTAATGTCAGAAACTCATCCGATTCAACTACTAGGATTGATATCACCTCCAATTCAGCCCGTTTTCTTCCAGTCCTGGAATTAAAATGTTTATGGCTATATCTCAGTCATCAATTTCAACTCCATCAAATGCTTTAGCCAGTAACTGTTCTGAATCCTTTGAATTTGATGGCAATGAAAGCCCACCAAATTAACACTTTCCAATAAAACTAGTGCAATCTACAGCGGCAAGTGCAGATAATGTCTGTGTCAATAATAGTTATAACGTATGTTGTATAGCTGGTGCTACATGTACCAACTATTCTCATTATGCAAAACACCTCTCTATGCGAATCTTTCAGGATTCACTATTAAAAGGACTGTATTTTCAAGAAAACTATCTTCCATTTTATCAAATACCTCACTGAACAAGATGCTCGGATCAGTTATAAAAATTAATAACTTCAAATAATAATTCATATGATAATTAAAATGTCATTATCCACACACACCCCACCTTGACTTATACAAAATAAAACATTCTCTAGCTTGTTTATCGTTCACGATTGCATCTTTAATGTTTCGTGCGGTGATGCATGCGCAGTACTCGCACTTACGAGCATAGATATTGTAGGAGTCATGGAGAATGCTTTGGAAAGAAGGAACCGGTTAATAGCTGAGATAGCCAAGAAAGGATGTTCTGTGAAAGAAATACAGAGGTTGTTAGTGGATCTAATTTTTGTAGATTTAGGGTTAGTCATAGTTTACTGTCTATTAATAGTAATACTGTAGTGTATGTGACTAGTGTTAGGCAAATTCAAAGAGTACTGAAGCATTATGGTCTGAGCAAAAAGCCAAGGCAAGAAAGTGCATCATGTGCTATTAAGCAGGCCATACAGAATGAACTGGAAGGACCTGGATCATTAGTTGGTTATAGAGGAATGTGGCATAAATTAAAGCATAGTTATCAGCTAACTGTAAAAAGGTGCATGGTGTGTATATTCTAGATATTGCATGATTAATACAATTATAGAAGTACAGTGATAAAATTGATGCAATCATTGGATCCATTTGGCATAACTCAATGTAAATCGAGAAGGTTGAAAAGAAGAGTGTATAGAAACAAAGTTAGCTATAGATAAATTTACATGAAAGATGTATTAGCAATTTTTTTTATCATAAAGGGACCAAATATTGTGTGGCACTGTGATGGCTATGATAAGCTGAAGCCATATGGATTGCCAATTCATGGATGCATGATGGGTACTATAATTTTTTTTGCTACTGTGATGCATGCCACATATATTAGTTATTCCCGTAAAATTATTTGGCTTGAGGTTTTGGAGTCTAATAATGATCCATTGTTTATAACACATCATCTTAAAGCAGTGGCAAACTTACAAGGTATTCCATGCATACATTTTGCATGCATGCATGTGTGCGGTGATTCTATGCTATCAGTAATTTTTTGTTTAAAGGATCCCTCAATTTATAAGAACAGACGTAGGTTCAGAAAAGTTTTATTGCTTTTATACAACCTTTTCTGCAACGCCACCTTGGTACCAGTGTGAGTCATTTTTATGGAAAATCAACCATGAATCAGGTATCAAAAATTTAATCTATTTTGTATAATTAGATCTACACTTGTCAGAGTATAGAGGCATTTTGGAGTCAACTTAGGCGCCACTTCACTGAATGGTGAATTGATTTCTTTAAAGTATGCAATATTTAGCCTCTTTTACTAAAATTATCACTTGCTATTATATAGGAAATGATTGCACAAGGAGTGCTTAATGTGGCTTAACAATTTCATCTGTAAGGCGTCTTTAAAATTAATAATGCTATATTATAGACATTTTAGTGATAGTGTCTGATATGTTTTTGGTCCTTTAATTCAGAAAGAGATGGAGACATTTAAGGATGAATGGAACTCTCATACAATCAGAAAGAGTTCAATGGCTGAGGCTCCATGTGGCATACCTAACGTTTTATACAATTTTCCCGGACTTAATGGTCAGTCTTGTTAACTTATGCATAAATACCTATACTAAATAGGGGTTAGTGACTACAGTTGTAATGTAGATGAACATAAAGTCCGACATATTAAGGCCCAATTCACCAAGGAACCCTTAATTGTACAGCAACATTTTAAAAATCTTGCTGATGCTTTTGCTGTGCAGAATAACCTCCCTTCTCCTTCAAATATTCAAAATTTTTTATAACTTTTTTTATCATTAGTAACTTTACTTGAAACTCTCATATGAAAAATTAATGAATTGAACTTCCATTACAATTGTATAAGCACAAACTTAATGATTAATGACAAGGCCAATAATGATTAATGAGTAGCCTTAGGCTAATAGTATAGGCATAACAGTTATTGATCGGACTTAAGTTCCGGGAAGAGATCTTCGTTCATAAAAGCACCAAACCTATGAGAATCACACAAAGGACAAGCAAGCTGAGGCTCAGTGTATGTTACACAGCTGCCATCAGGAAGGTTACAAGAGGTGTCTGGAACAAATGTCCTGAAATCCCGTCCACATTCCACACAAGAAGATATAGGCTCTGTATCAACTATAAACACATTATAAAAGAGCAAAAAATCAATGACATGCATACCAAGAGGTGGTAGCTTTCAGGCTCTGCCTCTTCAGCTACAACTGCTGCTTCCTATAGTAGAGGTGGACAAGGTAACTAAACCACAAATGAAATCTATATACTTTGGCACTAAAGTCTATAACTTTGTATAGTTTATACCTGCTAGGTAGATACCCATTGCATGCATAAAATTGTGATACTTTCTGAGAATAATCACAATTTCTCAAATTTCCAGAAGAGTCTGCAATTTTAACATCTTTGGGCGAGATAGTTTTGAACTCTTTATAAAATAGATCAAAAGCTTTTTCACGAACATTCCCTAATGTACCATCCTTCTCAAAATCTATTGTTACAGGGTTGGGTTCAACTAATGATTTATGACGCACACCCTTTCCTTTCTTTTTATCAAAAATCATTCCTCCTAATATAATTAGTAAATAGTAATAAAATTAATGAAATGGTATACCTTCATTGTATTGGAATGCTCTGCTTTGCTAGGTATGCTTTCTTTGTGACACCCTTTGTTGAAACAAGAAATGGCATTTTCCTTGTATTCTTTAACAAGATCAGCAATTTCATTCCCTACTACAAAAAATGTATTAGGTACATAATATCAATTTCAAATTGACAAATAATTATTACTTACTGGGAGATTTTATTGTGCCACTATGATCACCTTTGCTTGCATTAGATGATGCACTCTGCGGAGAATGAGATCTCAAAGGAGAGGCACTACCGCTTTGAGCTGAACTTGATACTGACCTACTACTCTCTCGAATGTGAGAAAATAAAACATCATCATCCTATTGGTGTTGTAATAATATATATTGATTAGTAACTGAAGTTGGAGCCCATTAATGACAATCATAAGCCTAGCCCACTTTGTAATTTTGTTTGCCATTATGCCATAACTAACCTTTCTCCATATATCCAAAAGTAATACATGTTGGCCAACTTTTAGCTGGGGTAAAATATGCTTGAAGTGAACTTCATTTAAGGAGTAAAAGATTGGCTCCGTAAAAATCATTTCATTCTCTAGAACCTTAATTGTGTCACTAGTGACACCTGCTTTGGCCAGTGTATCATAAAGTGATTTATCCATGAATAAAGGAGGAAGGAGTCTGGCTACGCGAGACTAGAATAAAGGAGACAAAGAAAAGGCCAACTCAACTCCTAGAGAGAAAAGAGACTGATACAGACTGACACCAGAGAGCTCGACTGACACTGACCACGTGGCTTCATCTATTGGTCATGAACGGACATTAAACGGGAATAGTAAACATGACCGGAGCTTAAAACACGAACGTGAAAGTATTCTAAACGGGAATGTCGCTAATGGCTTCCGTAAGATAGAGCTTGTGCAAGTACACGATCTCGAGCTCTTAGAGCAGCATTCCTTAGTGGATGACATGATGATGTGTCTTTAGGAGCATGATCCTCAGCTGGCTGCGTGTTTCCTGGCTCCAAAGCTTCATTACAGAGTGGCAATGGTTCTGTCCTGCTACTGACTTCTACAAGATAAAGTAGCTCTATTGGTCTGCAAAATAGCTCTGACCTCTTCCCTCGACTCGTACAATTGCACTCCTTATAAGACCATCTTTTCCTGGAATTGTCTTCTCCACCCTTCCAAGGTTTCAATATCCACCGGGCTTTTGATCATTATGGATCTCCAATAAAGATCCCATCTCAGTGATTTCTTTTCCTAGCTAAATGAAATTTACTCTCACGTAATCCAGTCAAATATTCACGAGTCCATCTCTTCCAGTACTTATTTAAGACTCTATTCAAGTACTTCATTCGTCTTGTCAATATTTCAGTGGTAGTATTCAATGCATAATCATCTTCTTGAAAACAGAGATTATCAGGTAGATCCAATAGGTGTCTACCTAGATGAGACGGGCTTAAAGCTCTTCAGTATCATCAGTGGACAGGTAACTGTTTGGACGAGAGTTAACTATTAACTCAATGTCTATCACTATAGTATTCAACTCATTATAAGACAACCTTAATTTTCCTATCATCTTCTGTAGACATCTCTTAGCAGAGCCAACCTTTCGCTCAAACATCCCACCCCAAAATGGGGCTCTCTCGACATTAAATTGCCAGCTTACAAATCCACACAAATGCTTCTGGACCTCAGGGTCCTTCATTATTCTCCTGACAACTTTGGCTGCACCACGAAAGGTTTTCCCATTGTCACATACTATTCTCTGAGGCAGTCCTCTTCTAGAAACAAAACTCTTTAGACACCTAATAAATGTACCAACACATAAATCAATAAACACGGATTACTGCACATGTAAATAAACATATCCACACCTTCTCATCTCCTCTGCAGGGCAGACCGGATTTAACATACAATGGCCCTGGAGTCGACACCGATAAAGGTAAAAGGTGGGCTTTCCATGACTCTGAACAATGGTAAAGTATGGGGAGGAGGAGCCTTATATGGCAACGCCTCTAACATCCTACACACTGTACATCTGAATAGAATCTGTCTTTTTAATGACCTTCCCTTTATGATCCAATACTTAGAGTAGATCTCAGTAAGAGTCTCTTTGGCTCCATTATGCAGGGGCGTATGTAGGATTTAAAGAAGGGGGGCGCTAAGGGCGCGTGAAGCGTGCCGTGACTTTGGCTACACCCACTTTTACGGTGGTAAAACGGCCTTTTCCTGCATTTTCGTCAATTACGGGTGGGGCCAAGATCATTTCAAGCATACTTCTATGTTACTGGTACTTCTGATTGCTCCTTAAAGCACTGGAAACTGCTGAAATCAAGATAAGGGGGCTAGATAACTATGTTAAGAGGCTTGGTAGTGATGCAAGAGTCCAGGACTTCAGTAATTTTTTCTGAGCCCAGCCCTGAGGGGGGTGCTCAAGCCCCCTCTGCCTCCCCCCTAAATACGCCTCTGATTATGCATCACACTTTTGTGTGCATATCTTATAATCAACACAGTAAAGGAACGTTTTCTGTTCAGAAGTACAGGGTGATTAGTAAAATATGGTATATTAGCATTGGATAACCTTCCCCCACATCTCCTTAACCCATCATGGTCCAAAAAGAGGCAAACCTGGGGTCACATAGCATCTCAGTCTGACTTTCATTTAGCCAAAGAACCTCAGACTGAGTCTTCAAAGCCATAGCTGGCTGTTCCCCTGTTTGCTTCCTCAGTAACAACACAATCCTCAGGACATGAGAAGTAACCTGGAGGAGGGCATCCAATCTCCCATATCTATCAATATCAATAACATTTCTCATTTTAATAGATTCAGTTTCTAGAAGACTTAAGACTTGTCTTTTTTCACGTGCTCTCAATTGTTTAGCACATTCCTCTGGCATTTCCATTAATTGACCTGAGTCAGTTTTAGACTGTTCAATTAGCCAAGTAGGCCCATTGAACCAGGTCATATCAGATGCCAATTCAGCCAAAGTGATCCCCCGGGAGAGAGCATCAGCAGGATTGTTCCTCCCAGGACAATGCCTCCACCCAGAAGGTGGTATAAGAACTCTGATCTGTTCAGATCTATTCTGAATGAAAGGTTTCTATTTTCTGTCTAGCCCATAAATCCAATACAATGCCACCTTTGAATCAATACAACACATGGGCTCATGTAAAAAAAATTCTTCCTGCAAACTCAACTTTACTGTCTCCATCGATCGTGCTAGCAGCAGTGCTCCAATCAGCTCCAGCCAAGGTACAGTTTGAGTTACTCTTGGGGCCACTCTAGTTTAGTTGCCACAGGTCTCACATATCTCTCCCTTCCTATAGTAATTACCAAATAGACAACTGCAGCATTGGCTACAGTTGAAGCATCAGAAAATCCACACAACTCGTAGAAATCAGGTTTCCTGGTATCTTGAAGATACACTCTAGGCACAGAAATTGATGGACCTTTCTCAGGCTAAGCACTAGCATCTTCCATCTCTCTAGCAAAGATCATGTCAATGGCTGATCCCATTCTATTTCTGCTCTTGTCAACTCTTGGAGAAATATCTTAAACTTTATAATAACAGGAGACCAAGTGGATCATAGAATTGGCTAACAGCACTCACAACCAACCATTTGGTTGGTGAGGCTATCATTTCAAGATTAACAGCATCTGCTGGTTTGAAAACCAGCTGGTCCTGAAGAACCTCCAAGTGTATCCCTAAAACCTTAAGCTCCAAATTCTCAACATATAACGGGACACCTTTTGCCTTATTAATTTTCTCTTATAGAGAATGACTATTTGTTACAAATTTCCGTAAATTTAAACTTCCTTTCTTTAACATATTTTTTGATTCTTCATATAACTGGTGTGCCTCAGCCTCATCATCACATCCACAAATCATAACATCAACATACATAGATCGCAGCAATTTGCGAGCTGTCTGGGAAATAATTCCTGATTATCTTCTATGTGATGTCTCACTGTTGTATTGAGCAAAAATGGACTTGAGGCAACCCCAAAAACAACTCTCTTAAAACTATCAACTAAAACTTCAGGGGCTTCAGAATTTGATATTTTTTTAACTTAGAGAAATCAGAGTACATCTCGATCCTTTGGAGCAACTGAAATCATGAGAAAAGCTTTCTCTATATCAGCGATTAATGTTATTTGAAAAATACGAAATCTAATTATAATTCTGACATGTTCTAGCTAAACTTTGGACCAACATGAAGGCACTCATAAAGATGATCCCTCTGCCTTAGCAGAGGCATCATAAACTACTCGTACATTAGTAGTTGCTTTATCTCGTCTCACTACTGCATGGTGTGGTAAGTAGTGAGTTCTTTCATTGCTAATGCTGTCAGCATTGTCTACTAATTCAATTATTCCACTCTTCAGCTGACCCTCTATTATAACATTACATTCCCTTAGTAATTCAGGGTCTTGGCGCAATCGCCTAAGCAAAGCTTTCAATCTCATTAGGCACAAATTATAATTAAGAGAAACTGTAAGAAGTGAACTTCTCCATGGAAGAGGAACTTCTTATCTTCCATGTACAAAGAATATATTATGCTTAAATTGATCATATAGAGTTTGCTCTAAAATACCAAGACACTCAACATCCTAAAAGGCTTTCGATAATCTATCTAAACTCTTGCTTTCAGCTAGACTAGCCCTTAGTGAGATTGCTGCAATACTATTATTACACACAAATGATGCATTATGACAGGAAAATGGGCCAAGAAGCATCCGAGCCAACTTTGTATGCTTAGCAACTGGACCATCACTACCTCTCATTACTTTGCCCGAGACCAATTGCCAATATTGGTCAGAGCCAATCAATACCTCAGGTGGGCCAGAAGAGTAATGCTGAGCTATATCAGCTGCATCAGGACTAATAAGGTGAGGATAATCAATTGTCTAAGCATATACTTAATGGTGCAGGAGCAAAATTATCACAAATAAAAGGAACAATAAGCATCAAAAATTCACAAGTAGCAGCATTCTTTAAGCAAAGACCAAGATTCACCTCATGGCACTCTCTCTGCTCTGGTTCCTAAGAGCCAAAGGTTACTATAGACATTTTCCTTCTACCCATAGACCTTAGTTTCAAGGCCTTTTGAATGCGCTCGGTGACATAAGATCTATGACTGCCACTGTCAAGAATCAAGTGAGCAATCAACTGCTTATTAGGATTCATAGGATTAAATATGGTGACTTGAGCTGTCTGTAACAGCACATCCCCATTCCCCTCAGTCTACAAAGTAGTATAAGCTCGAGTCTTCTCAAAAGGAGGAGCTTCATGATCAAGGGGCGTATCACTAGAAGCAGACTCAGCTGGCTTTAGTGGCTTCATTCCTGAATCTTTCTTTCCTTCTTCAGTTGTCCTCCTTCTCCCACAAAGGCTAACATGATGGGGAGGACCAGTGCATCGGGTACACTTCACAGTAGAATTGCATTTATTACTCAAATGCCCGTTCATGAGACAGACATAACGCCTACTAGAACTCCTAAGAAGTAGCCTTCTAGCTTCCGGCTGCCTGATCACTAGACATTGTTCTGATAAATGTCTCTTTCCACAATATGCACAACTGACAGATTGATTTCAGTCATAAAGGTAGTAGTTGTAGAGCGTCACTTAAATGAGGGCTGACTAGTGTCACTAGCCACTACTGACCTCTCTCTGACTTCTATTTCATCTGCCAGAGTTGTCATCAATTTATCCAAGTCACTACTCTTAGTTATCTCTCGATTGAGAACTATTTTCAATTCAGGTGGTAGCTTCTTCTGAAGCACAGGCATTAGTAACGCTCCATATGATACTAAAGCAACTCTCAAAGACTTCAGTCCTCTCACATGTACTTCAACTGTATCATACATGCATTTTAGAGCTGTAATAAACAGTACTGAGGACACAGAGTCTGTATTCATCAGCTCTTCCATATGTTTAGAGATAATAAGTTGCGGGTTCCCAAACCAGTTCTTCAATATAACAATTGCTTCCTTATAGTTAAAAGCAGTTAGTGCTAATCCCTCTATAGCATCCTTGGCAGACTTCACTATGAGAGATTTCAAATATGTAAATTCATTTATATCCGACAAAGAAGTATTATTATGAACTGCAGTATCATAGCTGTCGCAGAAACTATGCCAATTAGTAATATCACCATCAAATTTATTGAATTAAGATCGGGCAGTTTAGGATGAATGGGCGTGTCATGTGGGGCGGAGCCTGATCAGGCGTGGCCAGGACCTCCTTCTGCTGATGATATGGAGCTAGTTGAATCCAATCTAGCCTCTCAATAGCACAGTATACATCTTGTCTAAATGCATCAGCCTCCTCAACATCCAAACCCACTGCAGCTTCATCCCCAAGGCTATCCAACACTTCCTCATCAAACTTGCCTAGCATTTCTATCTTTTCTATGAAAAGTAGCCTTAACTGTTTCAACCTATTCAAGTCCTGTTCTTCCTTTGCAAGGATAGTATCAAGCTTCTGTATTCTTTTCTTAACAACCTCTCTATGAGCATTCCTCTTAGCAGTCAAAATTGCCGCTTGCCATGTATTAATATTATTATAACACAAAAAACAAAATATACATGAAATCGAATACACAAAGAAGCTACTACAAATGCTCAGGAACTGGAAACTCACGACCATATGCTCAGGACTCCTCCAAGTTATCTGCATCTGTAGATCCCTTGACTCTAGAGAGTCGTCAATCAAATTCAGGCAGTCAGGTTTCTCTTCTTGTATAAGTCCATGTAGTCACAAAAAGGCAGTAAAGTATCCAGCTCAGTGGACCAGATATGAGAAACACCTCTCTACACTGATATTTCAGGATTCACGATTAAAAGTACTGTATTTTCAACAAAAACTATCTTCCATTTTATCAAACACCTCACTAAACAAGATGCTCAGATCAGTTATAAAAATTAATAACTTCAAATAAGAATTCAAGTGATAATTACAATGTCATTATCCAAACACATGATTATCATAAAAGTTTTATTGTAGACTCAATTCAATCAATACTACAACAGTAAGAGAAGCTGGAGGGGCAAAACAAGATTGTGATGTCTCAGTTGAACTTTTGATGAAATTATCTGGATACAAAAGGGTAAGCAACAAAGACCGCAAATGTTAATAATAATTATACATTAATTGGCTCTTTATGGTGTAGCAAATAATAATGGCTCTTTTATAAATTATAAATTGTTATTGTTTTTATGTAGGAACCAGTCAAAAGTACAACAGCACTAGTTCATAGGCCTGAGAATATTATGCTCACAATTTCTGTAATTATGCTATGCTTCAGTTGCTAATGATTGTTGAATTATTCTTTTCAATTCATTACTATTATTTTCAAAATTATTCTTCAAAAATACTAATAAATGTAGCAGTTGCTGTCAAAAAAACCTTAAAATACACACCCTTTCCATTATGTGCATATACATATTTCACTGTCAAAAAAAAGAAAAAGCTTTTGTTATGATACTTTTACTTCATGGACCAAAATATTGCTTTAAAAACTTTTTTTCGCAGTCACTAAGTAATTATAGTTCCTTAAAAAATAGCAAGTACATAATAAAATAGGTTGCCGTGCCAGCATTATTCGTTGTGCTCCTGAGGCTCTATTATATCCAAAAAATGCCAGCCTATTATTCTGAGGCTTACTTACTAGAAGGCTTAAAAGGTCAGAAGGAGAGGAAGAAAGTTCGGATGAACAAGCTACAAGAAGAAAAGGAAGCTCAAAAATTGATCTAAATTGTTGGCTAAACAAAACTTGAAATTAAAAATGTATGATATACATACTGTCTGCCTTGTGTGTTTGTGTTATTACCATGTACAATTTGTGATGTATTAATTCCATTGTATTCTGTAGGTCTTTGTTTAGTGTATCAGCAATGGGAAGAAAGAGGACACATTCTCCTGAGCATAGTCACGCAAGTCATCCTTCATCATTTAATATAAGTACTTTCAAGGTCAGTAGTGCCAGTGTTACAGGGCCTTCAGTTCCAAATATAACTAGTACTAAGTTAATGTTATGGAATGTTCACCACTTTAATAAAACTGATATTTTCGTTGACAAATCTGCTTGCCTTGGTAAAGTTGTGTTTGAAAAATGTTACTTTGGAACACTTGCGCCACATAATGTATGTGTCAAGGTTTTAAGGAAGGGTGATATATTTCAGGCATCATTTACAAATCAAGCCAGCATGTTAAATTTGTGTTGCCACTCCAATATTGTCTATTTGTATGGTATCATGACTATGAGAGCCTACAATTGCTTAATACCTTTGTTTTCATGGCAATAAGGGATGTCATATTCCGTTCCTTAATTATGAGAAAAATTTGTTTGTGTAATGTCATTTATGAATAATGATAATAAGAAAAAGGCATTAATTGGTATTGCGAGAGGACTTAAGTACTTGTGCTATACCACAATGAAGGATCCATTTTACACAATGATTTAAAAAGCAACAATGTTGTTATTGACATAGATTAAAACAATAAGATTGTTTCTCATAATATTATAGATTTTGGCAAGGCCTGCCATGAAAAAGACTGAAAAATGTATAAGGTATCAAATTCAGAGAGAGAATACTTTAAGAAGCAACATTCTCAGGTAGCCCCTGATGTAAGAGATAGTTTACAGAAACAGTCTATTTTGTCAGATCATAGATATTAGAGTAAATGGAAGGGATTGGAAACAGGGGCGTAGGCTGGTTGATGTTGCTATTGGTTACCGGCCCAATACCTGGTTGATTTCCCATTTCTTCCCTTAGTGAGGCCGTACTGCAAGGACTTCGAAGGATATTTATTGAGATCCAACAGGACGCTTACTTATGATATACCTACCGTTCCATATAGAAAGTATAGGGCTACCTACAGCAAGGTTTTTACTTATACAATGCTATTTTGCAACGAGCTATAGGTACAACAAAATTTTTTCATTTTTCGCCCTTTTTCTGTTGTAACAAACTCATGCTTCATAGATTCTAACTCTAACTAGTATCATTTCATATGCAAATGAAAGCTCTTTTCTATGATTATAAAGGTCTTGTATCTTACTCTAGCTTGTCTTCAAGAAAGGGATTATAATGACAAAAAATACATTTTATGGTTTTAAAAGAGCCATAACATGAACATAGTGAAATTATCCATACAATAGAAAACAGTATTATTAAGAGGAAACATTAGGCTTCTTGATGCATTAATTCCACTTGCATAGGAAATCTTGTTCGCGAGATATTGTTTCTAAGAGAAAAAAAATCAAGCATAAATTATGACAAAACATTTCAACGAGCCTCTGTCAGCCTAGCAGCAATACAAATGAATGGAGGTTGGGCTATGCCCAAACGACTGTTTCCAATCCCTTTCATTCACACTATTATCTATGGTCAGATGTGTATGCTCTTGGAAGTATAATCTCACTTTTAGATCTGGAAAAACTATTACTACCAGGAGTGTCATCACTCTCAGAGTTTTGCCTCAATTATACATTAGAAAGACCAAAAACTATGAAATTATGTCAAGCTCTGGAATTTGTTTTAATGTTCTCCCTCTTTCTATTATGACTTAATTTTCTTTTGCTATAATTATTGTGAGTGTTACTTTTACAAAATGTAATCCTTAAATGTAATACAGCACACCTTTACATGCATGTAGTTGATTTCCATCTGATTTGTGCAAAGCTGTATCATTTATGTAATATGCCTCTCATGTTTAATGAATAATTAATTTTAAATGCATGTAGCTGATAATTACTATACGTTACTGTGTATTTGGTATAACTGGAACTGCAGATTTTCATCTGATTTGTGCAAAGCTGTACCATTTATGAAATAAGCCTCTTATGTTTTATTAATAATTGAAATACATGTAGCTGATAATTACTGTATGTCATTGTGTATTTGATACAGCTGAAACTGCAGATTTTGATCTGATTTGTGCATAGCCGTATCAATTATGCAATAAGCCTCTCATGTTTAATTAATAATTTAAATACATGTAGCTTATATGTGCTGTATGTCATTGTGTATTTGGTATAGCTGGAACTGCAGATTCTATCTGATTTGTGGAAAGCTGTATCATTTATACAAGAAGCCTCTCATGTTTAATTAATATTTTAAATACATGTAGCTGATAATTGCTGTATGCCATTGTTTATTTGGTATAGCTGGAACTGCAGATTTTTATCTGATTTGTGCAAAGCTGTATCATACAGTAAACGTCTCATGTTCAATTAACAATTTTGATACATGTAGCTGATAATTACTGTATGTCATTGTGTATTTGGTACAGGTGGAACTGCAGATTGTCATCTGATTTGTGCAAAGCTGTATAATTTATACAAGAAGCCTCTCACGTTCAAGTAATAATTACTGTATGTCACTGTGTCTTTGGTATAGTTGATTTTTTATTTGTCATTATATATACATTAACAGTATAGATATACTTATAAGCTTATAGTAAGTCATACATGTACATGTATGTGTCAACTGTTTATTAACCTATACAGCATTATAGGTATTGTTTTGTCCTGTACACAACATCTACTGCATGTAAATGAGTGAGCGAGAGCAATATGTCAAGAATACTGTTTAAATATAAAATGTGTCTCATAATAGTGAGGAAGATTATTATTAATGTATTTAACTATAATTATATACCTGTGAAGTAGTAGTTAATGCCTTTATGTATCCTGTTCGACCACCTTCAACCTTCAACCTCTATCACCTTTGGTACTCCTTTTTGTAAATGACTAATATATTTTCTACACTTTTCAACTGTTACTGAGTCCCAAAATTCTGATATACCCTTAATCAACTCTTCGTTTCACCTGTCTTCTAATATGCTCCTTTAGCTCATGTGAGAGGTTTTCCATAGGATTTAGTGATTCTGGCAGAGTTTTCCACTAGTTAATCGTGTTCTCTTCTAACCACAATTGAAATTGACTTGATGTGTGTTTAGGATTTTTATCCTGCATGAACCTTGGAGTTGGGTCTACTGTTTCAATGTAGAGGTGTCCTTTTTTGCAACTCCATCAAACCAGTAGCGTTCATTTTCCTTTCAAACAGTACTATGGGTGTTTCCTTGCAGCTCATGCCAGCCTATACATGTACCTTGTAGGGATCCTTTGGTCTGTGAAATTACAAAATTATAATATTCATGAATGATTTTAACTCACTTTGGCTTTGGTTTGGCTGGTGTTCCCTTCATCCTGCAGCAAATCTTCTGTGGCTTTCCATTTGTATTGTAGATTCATACAAAAAATGGTGTGTTGATTTGTACACACTTGCATATGTTGTTTCAACAAGAAGTGTGTTAAACCCCACATTCAGCACAGGACCTTTGCTAAACCAACACATGTACTTATTCCTATGGTAAACAACATGCATTTTTTGCCACACTCATTTTAGATTTAGTTCACACCTTTTTATCTTCGCATCTTTGAACTTGTTGTTAGAGCTCTTTTCAGAGACTGTCATGACTATAATTGCTTGTAAGTGAGAACATATACGTATATATAGTAAATGTATATTTTATAGTTGTTGCATGTCAAAACAATAAAGTCCAAAGTGCCCTTTACAGCCATCTTTCAATAACAAAGAAACAACCAGATTTATTCTTTATGTGAAGGGTGCCATGGCAAAGAGTTAAAGGAAATCCACTTGAGAGATGAAATGTTTGTTGTAAGTAGGAATGCACACATTGTATTGAATGTGGCTTCGGCATATGACTCGACATAAAAAGGTTTATGTCCTTTGTATGCAATGATATCCTTTATCATGGCATATTGCAAATCTCTAGGACTTTTGATCCTGATTATTGTACCAACTTTATAGTCATACCATGAATAGTGATATTCTGGCACCTGTAAATTAAAATGAATTGAAATTAGTTATGGTACATGTGAACTACAATAAGACATACATGTACACAGGGACTCATGGTTTTATATTACTGACATATACAGTGTACCTTAAGCCATTTGTTGTCATAGATATTCCTAGGATAGGTTCTATTTCATTTTAACCATACTTAAGTCATATAGCTTGCCTATTATGGTATGTCAACTTGCATCTACATGTACAGTGGTACTGTGAGGATTTATGAGTGATTTATATTCATTGTGCTTATTGATTGTCAGTTATTATTAATTATTAGTTCATTATTATTCATGAATGTATTTTGTATATAAGAGAGTAATTTTTGTGAGCCATTTTGGCAGTGTGTTGGCAGTGTGTGGGCATTGTGTGGAAGTGTGTGAGCATAGTCTGAGTGTTATTGAGTCGTTGGGAGATAGTGTGGCACTATCTATCTTTATTTGATATTATTGTTTGAACCAGTAAAGCAGGTATATTATTTTAAAGAGATTCTGTTGAAATATATATTTTGTGAAATTGATAGCGTGCCCGGCATTGGCGAGCTAACTAGTGAATCCTGAGCTGAGCTGACTACTAAGGAAGCAACTATATAGACGGGCTGGACGGCATCCCCGAATCTATAGAGAAGACGCCGTGACAGGTACTAACCTGAATGATGATCACCACTGTATAAGAATTGTGATGTATGCTGGCCTGGCCTAACAGCCAACTGATATCACAGCCACTGTTGATGTCTAATTCCTGCGGATAGTGGGACATTTTTGAAGCATTGAGTGACAAAGCTTTTTAATTGAGCATTTTTCTACTTAAACCGCATACACCATTGCTGTCGCAAAGGTCCTAACCTAATTATACATACAATACTTTTACTAAAGTATAATTATACATATGTGACCATAATTGACAAAAGGTACCTTATGGCGGGTAGTGATATATGTCTTTCTAGCCTAAGAAATCCAACTTCCTGAGCCCCATTCATCATAAAATTACTCCACAGGATGCAAAAAGTTACCATGAAACTTTTAGAAACAATGATTGTCTAACAAAGCACTCACACGTTGATATTTTCCATTATAACGATCAATTTTAAAATCCGCCATAAGGGCCCTTTTGTCAATTATGGTCACATATAATCAGAGTATGCCATACATGTACTTATATTTGCATTTGTTGAGGTAAGTGAAGGAGATAATGCCTTTTAGGTGTAACGGACTTCTCCAGGCAATATAAAGTAGAAAAGAATTTTAAATAATTATGCTTGTATGATCCAGGCTAACTTATTTGGGTCTTCTGGATGAACCTCAAATGAAAAAGCCATATCACATATGCCAAGTAAAAGGCGGTAACAATCCCAGTGGTCATCATCATTCACCTTATTGCCAATGAGAATGGGAAGCAGACATATCAGATTCATCATTTGAGAAGCTACATGTATATGTAATAGTAAAGAGGTTATCTACCGTATTTTGGGTATATTTCAATGCATGAAAAGTGACGTAATTTTAAAGTTCAGTCATGAAAAAATTAGGAAGCCCTTTTATTCCGAAAATATTTTACTTGATATTATTCCCATCCACCACCTGGCCTGGTAAGTAAATCAAAGCATTTGCTGACTTCTCCACTTCTGAATGAACCTTAGCAACACTTCTGACTGGCTAAGAAGGCTCTCTATGGCCTTTGAGCTAGAAGCAATGGATAGTTATGAAACCATGTGTTCATAATGATTGCACAATACCACATATCTTCTAATTCTTTTTATCCGCATACTTTAAAATTTCTTGTTTTTTTTGCTATGGATTGCTTCCTCGGAAATTATTGATGCATTGAAATATACCCGACATAAGGCATTTACATTTCCTGTACATGTACCTGACTGTTTAATGTGGTATGTGCCTGAATCATGGCTTATTAGAGATGGGTTTTCTTCTCACAGACTATAGTTTTGTGTCCTTAACCCTTTAACACCGAATGACGTTCCTGTACATCCAAAACGTGACTAGGTGTAGAATAAGACTTTTTTGGTATTTTCCTTTTTATTATTGGCAATATAATATTCTAGATAGCTTATATAACTTCTCCTTTCATCTCTCTAACATATATACCATTGTCTCAGACTCAAAACACAATATATAGGTTGAAAACTACAGTAGGGTGACCCAAACTGTTTGAAACGATTAGCGGCCAAGGTTAGTTACCTAGAAAATGACATAACATCAGATAAAATGTTTAGACTTAACTTTGGCTTGTGAAATCCTCTAGAGGTGAGTAGAAAAGGCATGCGACTCGAGATAGCTGCTTTGCCTAACATTTTAATGAAAAAAAGCAGTGGGTGTGGCCACATTTTGCTTAGCAACGGCTTATGAACCATGGCTCCTCGACAAGTCACAGTAGCGTCTCTACTTGAAGCATCTTCTGTACTGACTTTTGCCTCTTCATTCTTTCATAACCTGCCTACCAGATCCTGCTTCACATGATAGAACTCTCTCTTTTGCTTCACAAAGTCTGTGTAGTTTAAAAAAGCGGTGAGTATGTTTACAGTAGGTGCTCCATTGCTTTATGCCGCTTCATTCACCTAAATACTGCTTCTATTTAAGGATGAACATCTCATAAAGGCTGCTAGCAAGTTTTAAGCTTCGCAGGACAAGATGTTGAGAGATATGCATTGCTAAACTTGTACCACCAGAAAATTACTATTATTCCAAAGTTAATTTCGGCATTAAAGGGTTAATAGTGAATTTAATCGATGTAAAGTAATAAATTGTTTTTTATCAGTTAGATAGGGCAACAATGCCTGAAGATGATGGGTTGCCACTCCTTCAAAAATTGTGAGCATAATGTCATATGGAAGACATTTTGTCACATTCAATCCTGTAAGATCAAGCAGTGGACTCCGACAGTTAACTCCATATGTCACAGAATGGCTCTGCTCTACCATTTCTATTAGCTCAAGGTATTCCATGTGATCCTTAATTGTTCTCTCTATAAAAAAGCTGGCATGAAACTACATGTACAATGTACATGTATTACAGCATTATTGTTGGTTGATAGGTCAGTTTTGGTAGCAATGCACATTCGGCACTTTCTTAGAGCAAATTGCACTCCCTCTTTCAAACCTCCTAAGAATGTAGAAGCTGGAACATCTATTGAACAAAGGTGTTACTTTTATTACTTGGCCATTGGAGAGCCTGAAGTGTAACCCTATCATAGTACGCATGCATGATATAATATTAATAATAGTTTTAGATACATATGTTCATGTATTTAGTTAGTATTATGTGATATAATTCATTCATTTGTATAGTAAACTTTGTTAATACGGCATCAGCAGAAAATTCTTTAAGAAATGATGATTTTGCAATTGATAGCAAAAATATTAACTCTAGTTATGATCTGTATTTAGGTCATATATTTCCAATTGTAAAATAAAACCTAGAAGAGAGATACAGAGGGACAAAATTAGATGAAAGTACATGTATATGTACATGTACCTGTATTACCGTATTACAGTATGTTTGAGTGTGAGACAGGGAGAGAGACGGGAAAGAAGGAACAAAGACATGAGTACATTGTATAAACTGTGATTAGATGAGATTACATGCATTAGTTAAAGCATGGGTCTGAGTGCTTCATTGGATTTATCCACACGAGCTTCTGGTCGAGTTGCTAAAAATTGAGCACGAGGCCAAATGCCAAGTGCTCTATTTTTAGCAACGAGACCGGAAGCAAGTGCGGATAAATCCAATAGTGCACAAAGACCCATGCTTTAATTGATTTGTAGTACACTGAGCATGCGCAGTAGGAACTGCCACACCTTTATTCCATGTGAGAGAGAAAAAAGTGTTATGTGAGAATGGCTACCAGTAGCAGTGAAAATATACCTCCATCGAAGAAAAGAAGAGTTGCTTTGTCTTTATTTAAGAAGAAATCAGAGGAAAGTTTTACTATTGTTGAAGATGATGAGTTAGAAGTTGCCTAAGGAGTTGTGCCTTTCAACACTAAGAACAACACATGGGCTGTGCAAAACTTCAATAACTGGTCTACGTCTCGTAATTCTCGTTTACCTGACGACCATGTTCCTCCGAATCTTTATTCATTTAGCTATGCCGACGAATGTTTAAATGGTTGTGTCTCTTCGTCAAGGAGACATGTCAAAAGTCAGGCAAGCCGTATCCACCATCCTCATTGTATGCCCTTCTTTGTGGCTTATATGGCGTCTGTCGATTCAGTGGAGTCAAGTTCAGCTTTTTGGATAAAGCCGACACTTGATTTGTAAAGCTCCACAAGATTCTAGATAGTATTGGTAGCACACTTCACGCCCAAGGTCTTGGTGCTTTCAAGCATTTGGCTCCTGTCATATCTATTGAAGACGAAGGATTACTTTGGGACAAGGGTATATTTTCCTTTGAGTCTCCAAAATCGTTACAGAATATGGTGTTTTTCTACATTGGCCTACATTTATGCCTCCAAGATGTGCAAGAGCAGCATGATCTGAAACCGGAACAGTTCTGTTGCTATCCCAATAATGTGGAGGTCAACAATGAGGACTCATATTATCAATACACCAAGTTGATATCTAATAATCACTTGGATTGTTTTAAAGACATGACATGAAGAACAAGACGGTGATAGTCCATGCAATTTTAGGATCTCAGAAATGCTTAGTAAAATAGATCAATTTCTATTTCAGCAAGGTTCCAGAAAACCCAAATGCATTCTGTTGAAGGCCATAAAAAGATCTCCCAGCTGATAGAGCAACATCCTGGTACATCAACGTTCTTGTAGGTATCAACACTTTAAAAGCAATGCTTCAAAGCATGTTGGAGAGTGCTGGTACCATTACACGTTATACTAATCATTCATTGCTTGCTACTTTTACAACTTGTCTCTTTGAATCTGGTGTGTCACAGAAGATTATGCAAGAGAAGTCTGGCCACTGCTCTCTTACTGCTTTGAGACAGTATGAACGAGTTACAACCAAGCAACAACGTTGTGTGACAAAAATCCTTGGTTCTGCTGATTTAAATGTTGTGAAAAGTGACATAAAAAAGGATCAAGAAGGTGAAGAAGAAGGAAAAGAAAATGAGAAACCACGAAATGAAGGTGCAGTATTTTCAGGACAGTTCAGTAATTGTGTGAATAACTTTTATGCTACGTGACGATTGTGAATTGAGAACTCACTACTTATGTACTGTGTGCTTATTGCATTATTCAATATAATAATTAATACTCTTGTTAAGTCATTAAAAGCTTGCCCCACAATAGCTTTTTCCCATTTTTTGCATGCTTATATAAGAGGTCCTGAGGGATGAGATCAAAGCATTCTTCCTGCCAACCACAACTATGCTCTACATCACTTACTGAACTGGGTCACAGTCTTTTCTTTTGCTTCAATGGGCAACAGTAAGTTCTCTATAATTCGTAGAGTACAGTGTAAGAACCCACAACACTCTGTCATATAATACACAAAGAAATGCTTTCATCTTAACCACAAGTATACTACAAGTATATGTACATGTATACATTGTGGGTGTGTGTGAGAGAGAGAGGGAGGGATGGACGGATGGAGGAATGGAGGGAGGGACAGAGAGAAGGAGAAGAAGGAAGAAAGACATGAGTACATTGTCTAACCTGTGATTAGATAGAGTACATGTACATGTACACAAAGTACATGTATAAATTGTGTGTGTGTGAGACAGAGACTGAGAGGCAGAAGAAGGAGCAAAGACACGAGTACATTGTATATACACATTAAGTAAATTGTAGTTACATGTACCTAGTTTGTGATTTCCAGCACGTGATCCTTATGGGTTTGCTACCTCTATATTGTCATAGTAGACTACTATTTGAAGAGCTGTTTTGTCTCTGCTAAACAATTTGTGATTTTTGTAGAAAGATCTATCACAGTAGTCACGTTAGATGTTATCAGTGCTCATGTGAGTTAAAGTTAATTTGTCTTGCATTGCTGGATTGCTTAAAACTCCCTATGTACATGTAATTGTGATGTGTCATAATTATGTAATGCTCCAAAATGTGATCTTACCTTCAGTGTACCCAAAATATCTATGTAGTATCCATATTGCACTATTTCTGTAAGTTTTTTCTCACCATATACTGGAGACCATTCCCACTCACAGCCTAAGATGACAGTTTCAGGTTTCTAACAATCCATGTATAAGTTAAACAGCAATAGATATTCACATACCACGTAACTGAATGCAGTAGCGTAATAATTTATCCTCTAGTACCTTGAAGACAGTTCACCAAATACATTCTCTGTGTGACATAATCCATAAATATTGTTTCCATCATACTCAACACTGATTCTACTTATGTATCCCTTGATTTTCTGACTTATTGACTCTGATACTGTATCAATGAACCACTGAGTAGAAGAGCATAGCCTATAACTCCATTATGTGAGAGTGACAATTCATCACTGGTTCATAACAAGAGAGCTGATTATCCCTCCATATCGATTGCCGGGACATCATCTGTGGTTGCTGCTGTGTCACTTGATTTCATTTCATCAAGCTCATCACTACTAATGACTTTATCTTCACAATCATTTTGAAATTCATTTCCAACTATCATTACATTGATACATGCATTCACACCATCACAGTTACACTGAACTTACTATTATCTCTACTATGAACTCTTTGAGCATGCTATCTCAAGGTATCCCACTTTGTAGATGAAGCTCCACAGACATAACAATACACCATAAAGATGGGATCATTAGCATGGCATCCTCTGACCTGCTTGTATGAAGCTGTACTACTTTTGGTTTTAAACGCACAGAAGCTTCAATTAAAAATAGGAATTTTTATTATTTTTGGTGGGTGTTGCCAGGGGATACGATCAATCCAAAGTTAAGTAAACACAGTGGAGCTTGCTATTGGTGCCTTTCTACTTTTTCAAGCCATGGATATAATTAGTACTGCAGTAGCTGACGTTAGAAGAATCCTTAATGAAAACAAAATAGAGGAGGAGTCGTAGACTCACTCTTTGGTAAAGCAAATGGACAAGCGGCGGCAATCATTACTCGCTTAGTGTTATTTTTTATAGATAATGGCATTGATGGTGAGTCTTTAGTGTCACTAATAGGGGATCTTGAGGCATTTAGTACTTAGTCCCACAAAGTAGCACAAGAATGAAGATAAAACGTATTGTGAGAGAGGTAACTGGCACTATGCATAAATGAGGGCATTCGTAATGATGTCTCATAATTATAGGAGTTTGCTAGTTTTTCTGAAGTGTCTTCAATCTATCCTATGAATGTCAATACAAGTAGCACCAGTTCTAGTCAATTAAGCACTTCAACTGATAAAAGTATACATGTGTAGAGTGAATTAGTGATGATTTTAAAAATATTACTGAACTGTGATAGGAATATCACCTACACATAAGTGACTTATTTCAATGGAGCTCAGTGGTTCACCTCCTTGTAAGAGAAAGAATACTGATGTTCATGAAGAATTTAAAACGTAAAAGGTCACTAAAGCCATGTCCTATACCACCTGTTTTCCCACCAGCTGTATACAATTGCATCATTAAAGTAAAGCTGCAGTGATTTTTAAGGGTATTTATTTTATGGTCTTAATATTGTTGCCTGACCATAATAATGTGTTCCTACTCGTATTGTCTAAAAAAATTATTCACTGAGATATGAGCCTTCAAAAATGCACTTCTTGCTTCCTTTCAATTTCCACCATGTTGGTGGGTGTGGCTAAACGTGACGTCATAAGAGGCATAGATGCAGATAACTCCATTCCTTTATAGGGGGAAATGATCCTTTGTTATTATGCCTTGTAATGTAATAGCACTAATTTAAAGATTGGGATCATTAGCTTTCATTATCCTAAGCATGGAACTGCAAGAAGTCATAATACCACACTTTGGTGAATCTTCTTACCATATGTGGCTACAGGCCTAAGCATTGGGGGTCATTGCCTAGGCTAAAAATTACTTTTGAAGCAGAA
>NW_003546324.1:3220-8531 GCF_000090795.2 Amphimedon queenslandica | reverse complement strand
AGAGAGAAAGACAGACAGAGAGAGAGAAAGAGGGAGGGAGAAAAAGAGGGAGGGAGACAGACAGACAGACAAACAGAGGCAGAGAGAGACAAATTTAGAGACAGAGAGAGAGACGGATGGACGGAGAGAGAGAGACAGACAGAGAGAGAGAGGGAGGGAGGGAGAGACAGATAGAGAATTTACTAGTGAATTTAATATTTTCACAAAATCATGAAAATTTAACACTGCAAATATTATTTTGTACCCATACGGTAAGCTACATTATGGGAAAGATTCGCACTAGCAATATAACATCAAATTGTAATAAATGTGTGGCCAATGTATTGTAATGTAATGTATTGTACACATGTATTGTTGAATTTCTACATTAATAAAATAAATAAAACACACTCTAAACTAAAAGTAATTATACACAAATATCAAAAGATCATACTACTTGTACATGTATTATGTACATGTTTACACATAATTCAAATACATGTACTATACATGTAATTCATGATGGCACAGTATACTCCTCACAAAAATGTGTACAAAAAAATTTTATCACATTAAAAATTACAACGTGCAAGGTAAATTAATACATAAACAATATTGGAATATCACACAAATAAATATAAAGATAAACATGTATTGGAACTGGTTTATTATCAACTAGCATGTACTACATTACATCATGTTGTAATAATGTCAGTATCATTCAATATACAACTCACAGCACTTCTTGAGTCAACAATAGCACCTTTACTGAGTAACCACTGGACAGCATCACTATTGTTTTCTCTAGCTGCTATATGTAATGGAGTGTAGTTAGCCTATAAGAAATAAGCACAACAAATAAAGTACATACATGTACAAAATGAAAAATAAAATCAATTTTATTGCACCATTATTATACAGTTATAAAATCACAGTATTTTCAACCAGTAACTGATAATGCAAGCATAATAAATCAATGACTGAATAACTAGTTATAATGTACTGTATGGTATATAACTACAATGTATTTTATACCAACATTGTTATGTTGTGTGCTATCCTTCACAATAGAAATGTATAAAATACATTGTTTTCTCATAAAATGCAATAAAGATAATAAGGACTGATCCTTGAATAAACACACACCACCAGAAAGAAGGGACTATGAGTGTCATCAATAGGATACTGTGTTTGAGGAACATACCGTATTTCCTCATGGAAACACCTACTCCCAATAAATGCCCGTACCTGTATAAACGCCTAGAGACAGCATAAAACATTGACAATAAATGCCATGCTTGTTTAGATGTCTATGCCACACCCACTTTCAGGGGCAGATCTAGGATTGGATTCTTGGGTGGGCCTTGATGATTTGGGTGTGGTAATTAGCGGGTGTGGCCAACAAGGCCTACATTCAAAGTCAAAATTTTGAAGAATAAAGCTGTTAAAATGAGCTCTTTTGTGGTTTACAAATTGTTTGCATCATGGGCGGTTGCAGGAAATTAGTCTTACCTGGGCATGTAATTAATGGGTGTGGTGTGTAGGTGTGGTTTTAATTAAATTTAATAATTTTGATTAATTATTGTAATAATATTGGCTGCTAAGGAGAAAAGATACTGTTCCTATTCATGCTATTTAAGTGTAACCCTGGAGTTTTTGTGTGCATCAGCAAACTTGAGAACTATGTCATCAAGATTGTGCCAGAGTTTATTTGAGAGATCTCTCTCTATGTGTAATAAAGAAACATTGTTGAGTCGCTCTTGTGACATTGTTGAACGAAGATGTGTCTTCAGTCTTTTTAGAGAGGAGAAAGAACGTTCTGCTGATGCTGAGGTAACACCAATTGTCATGGCAATCTGTAGAACTTGTAGTAAATGGGGAAAACACTCCTTCACTTGATAAAGATGAGAATAAACATGGTGTAACGTGGATAGAGGAGATGTTTCTTTTAAAAGAGTAGTAGCAACAGATAATTCAGATGCTAGTCCATCCTTGTCAATACTGTAATGTGACAAAAAAGGATGAAGAGAGGCCAAATCAAGAAAATTATCCGAGGTAGGTACAAGTGCCTGTAGTGACTGTAAAAGAGTGAGATTGAGCTCATTAAATCTCTTATTCATCTCATCTAAAAGAGTATCAATAGTGGCATAGTAGGCAAGTGTACGATACTCGGAAATGGTATTGGTAACTCCTGTTGGTCCTTCTACTGTACAGTTGGAAAGATGAGATGGTAAACGCTGCCTTCTTCTACACCTTATAGGTGACACAGCTATGTTGAGCTTTGTACCCAACTCAACAGTTTCCTTCCAAATCTCCAGCCACTTTTCTTCACTCCTCAGATTTTGTAGAGTCTGCTTAGTGGCACGAATACAGGCTGCTGCTCCAGCATAGTTTAGTTGTTCTGCCTGTAGGAGGTTTGACAGGTTACCAGTTACAGAGAAAATCTTTTCAAAAAGAATCAAAGAAAGAATGAAAGGAAATGAATGGGCTTGGTGAAGCAGTCCTCGGGACTCTATTGCTCTGCTACCACTTTCATCAGCTATGTCTTCCAGAGTTGCTAGAAGAGCAGGCAATGTAGTCTTGATGGCTTTAATGGAAGCATGTCTGCAAGACCATCTGGTGTCTGACAACTTCACAAGTGTTATCTCTTTCTGTCCTAGTTCCTTCTGCTTTGTAAGAAACAAACTGTGTGGAACAGAGGAGGATATGAAAACATAAAGGCTTTCTATAAGAGAAAAGAAATCTGATGCGTGTGAGAGTGATCGACAGGAGTCTACAAGAGCTAAGTTTAGCTGATGGGCATGACAATGTATGTATATGGCTCTTGGATTGTCCTGCTGTATTCGAGCTTTCACTCCAGAGTAAGCTCCGCTCATCACAGATGCTCCATCATAGCACTGACTTACACATTCCTGTATATCCAGATGTACGCTGTCAAGTGCCTTGTAAATGTATGATGTAAGAGCAGCAGCATTGAGCTCCTCACAGTATGTGTATGAGACAAATCTTTCATAAACTACTCCCTCTAAAACATATCGCAGCACTAAAGTGAGCTGTTCCTTCTTACTCACATCCTTGGTTTCATCAACAATGATGGTGTAGTAACGTGCTGACTTAACCTCAGATATTATATACTCCAGAACAGACTCAGCAAGTACACTCAACATGCTATTTTGATAATGGTGACCAAGTAAGGAAGCATTCTTAGGGCCAGTCTCCAGTCTCTCTCTTAGCAAGTCAATATGACGGGAATGCAATTGGACTAAGCTGAGAAAGTTACCAATATTGGTTGATTTCTCAGAGTCATTGACCTCCCTATGACCACGAAGAGCAATTCCCTGTTGAGCGCATAACAATATCACCTCCAGAATGTACTTCACATATTCACGATTCTCCTGTATGGTCTTCAGTCTTCCTCTTTCAAGTTGATTGGCAATTGAAGTGTCATGAGCTATAGTAGACTGATACTGCTTCCAAGTAAGAGTGGCCTCCTTGTGCTTAACAGAAGAGTCGTGAGTTGTAAGTGTACCTATTTTCCCTAAAGCATGTTTCCAATCAGAGTAGCCTTGGTAACTTAGACATCTGTCAGTGTTAACACCAAAAAAGCGGCATGGAAAACAGTACACACAGTCTCGCTCTATTGAGTACTCTAGCCAGGGGAATAAATGATACCATCGTTCTTGAAAAGATCGCTTCACACTTCCATACATTTTTGATGGAAATGAACTAAGCCTTGGTTGAAATGGTGTTTGATCCTTGTTCTTTGCTATGTCCCCAGGAAAAGAAGCAGAAGAAAGAGAAGCAGAAGCTTGAAAAGGAGATGTATTTATAGAAGAAACTGGTGTACTAGCAACTGATTGTGACTGTAGAGAAGTTGCTGTTGATGAAGACTCAGGTGGATCAATCTGGTCAACCAAAGTAACTGTTTCAGAGTCATCTATAAGAGTTTTAGCTCAATTTTACTAATCAATAATAGGATCTACTTACTATCATCAAGAGGACTTTGTGATACTCTAGCTTGTTTTGGAGGTTTCACAAAAGCCAATAAAGAAGTTTGTCTCTTGCTAGCCATATTGCACTGCATTTATCACCTGGTTTATATAACTTGCCCACAACCATGTACCAATGCATTAATGAATCATTATTGTATTAATAAGAATCATGAATATAATTATAAAATCATGAATATAATTAATGGTCAAAAATTCAACCTGGGCATTGCCCCCTAATGCCCAGGCCTGCAACCGCCTATGGTTTGCATAGTCATGTTTCACAGTCATGTTTCATGACTTTTTGAATTTAAATGTCTATCCTCATATAAACACCTACTTCATTTAAACACCCAGCAAACGGTTCTCTATAAGAATAAATGCCTAGGTGCTTCCATGAGGAAATACGGTAATTACACAATATTAATATAATAAACTGATTCATAACTAAACTGCAGGTACTTTTACATTATACAAGTCATACTAATACACTAGTCACTACATCATACACTTACCACACTGGAATTCTTCCAATTGATATCTGCCCCTTTAGAGAGGGAAGTTCTCATTCCTTCTATATCTCCACTCCAAGCTGCATAATACAACTGTTCATCCTACAGTATTAACAAGTGAATGAGTGTATTATTAACAGTTATTATAATAGGAATATTAATCACTCCTATGTCTCATTATCACATAATCACAATCAAACACAACATTCACAGAATATGTAACCAGTGACAATAACCGACCATAAACAACACATAAACAATACATGTACATATAAAAACAACTTTTAATGGAAAAATACACAAACAACTGAGCCACTCATTTACATGTACTTGTATAACATATGAGAGTATTTAATCACTGTACAAGTACATCTGCATTGCTCCTAATATCCTGTGTATTTACTGTGACTAATAATTATGATATTTGATTGTAGGATGCACAGAGCATTGGGTATTGCCTTCCCCCTCATTTGATGGGCTCATTCGAAGAAGATCTACCACATCCTTCATGGACTCCTAAATCAGTTTGTAACAATACACTATGTACTCAAGGGATCAGTACTTCAAAGGTATGCACTATCTTAAATAATATTAATATGTTATCTTTTGTTCCACCCTCTCTCTCTTTCTCTTTGTGTTCATCTCTTCCCTTTATTAAACTTTCTCCTTCCCTCCCTCTCTCTCACACACACTCTCTCTTTCACACACACACACTCTCTCTCTCTTTCTCTCTCTTTCTCTCTCCTCTTCCAGTGCTACCAGTCCACTTCACTGGCTCCTCTCATTCATTTGTCTGATATAGCAAATGATGTATTGCCTTATCATGTTACT
>NW_003546324.1:0-2505 GCF_000090795.2 Amphimedon queenslandica | reverse complement strand
AAAAAATTTCCACCACGATAAACCAGTACATGGTACTCAATATTAGTTTAACTTTTAAAGTTGCACTCAAAAGTTGCAAAAAAGGCAAATGCTGATAGTTATAGAGGATAGTCCTGTACATAGTATAATATTAGTGGAGTGAGAGTGGGCTCCTTTCACTGTCCCTCTCTCACAGGCACTTCTCCTCTCATTCACAGGCCACACTAACACACACTATCACTATACAGTCTATTCATTGATAACTGATACCAAACATATAGATCAATACTCCCTCAAATAGGACCCATAGCTCATAAGTACCCACTGGACCACTGAGTACTGGACCAACTGATCAACCAGACCAAGGAGGAATTAACAGGAACCAACAATATCAGGCCCGGCCACAAAAAGGAGAAGCAGGCGTAGTCAAAGTAGTTGAAGGTGTATTTAACATTATCAGTCATAATGTGCAATAATAATGGAGTTCTATTGTCACATTTCACACTCTTTCCTCCTTCAACTGCTACTCTCTCAGTGGATCAGTCCTCAACCAAAGGATCTCTTCTCTAAATAACTTACTAAATCATCTTGATCATAATAAGCAGCCATTCCTTCCGAAAATATAGATCCAGATGCTTCAGTAAATCGTTCCTAATACTAGCTAATGATCCCTTCCACTTGATGTGACTTGTTGTTTCTACTTGTTCTCTGGCTTTATAAAGAAAATAGAAATTAATTGGTGGGAGTGGTTTTAGTCACAGTAATGAATTATATTGCATGAGTGACTTAAATCCCACCAATAAAATGATACATACTAATACTAGTACAATGTATTATAGTGCCAATGTGTTAATATCAGGATATGTTTATACTGATATACATGATATGGTCCTTTAATCTTTATGTAATGTAGACTGGTTAGGTTTAAGAATATGACCAGAGACCATGGACCAGTAGAATGTTAGGAATGATCATGGACCATGCATGGTTTACTGTTAAGAATGTTAGTAATAATTAAACTATGGACACACAGCTAATAGTGAGTTGTTTTGTAAAATGTCAGCTCAGCCAAAGTGAGGCTTTGGAATGAGAATAATGTGCAAATTTGTTAGTTTAAGATTTGTTCCATTATTTTGTGATATTGTTCCAGCATCAGTATTCATGATCTTATTAACCTTGAGACTGAGTCCTGTTAGTCTAATAAATGACATAGATACCTCCACCTTACATTGTATGACCTATACTTATGAGCATTGGATGATAATTAGCTATAGGACACTGTTCTTTTTGTGTATTGTACATGTATTATTAGTACAGTCATTGATAACACACACTCACTGTATCTATCAGTGTATTTAATACAACTAACTAACTGTATGTACTGACTGTATTCTAATTACTGACTGATAGTATTTACATGTAATGTATTTCATTATTAATAATAGTAACACACCCTCACTGTATCTAAGGATGAACAGCAATACCATTAATAATGGTTGCTCTATTATTGAAGTATTTAATATTCTGTTAGAGCCCATCAGGAAATAATGCTACCGTCTATCAATAACAAGAGGACACAGTTTGAAGATAATGCTCAAACGCAAGATATACAAGCACTGTTAACAAAGAAATGAATGATTGTGAATGATAGTAGCAATAGGATTATTGTATGTGATGTGATGATACGAGTTGTAGCCAATATTTTGTGTGTGTGGTAGTTGTCAATATTATTGAAATAGTTAAATGGGACATGCAATTGTGAAGAGGGAGTGAATGACAATGTTCCACCAATAACCTTCCCAGGAGAATGAGACTAACAAAACTGAACTAGTAGCTAATATAACCAAATGATACAAATAAAGACAAAGGAGGAGCTAATAAGGATCAGTGAGGAAAGGACAATATGAATGGAATCATAGGCGGCTGCAGGATTTCACTGCAAGTAGGGCAAAGGTGTGGCTGAAAGTGGGAGTGGTCAAAATGTAGGTGTGGCCATGACCACACCCACATGTCTTGTTCTTGAGTTTTAAGACTGTTAAAACTTCTATTTCAGCATTTTGTGAAGAAATCAAGTTGAAAGAGGCTCTGAAATTCTCAATGAAGAGTTACTCTGCCATTCTTGTGTTCAAAAGGAGAAAATTCAGTACCTAAAATACCTCTATCAATATAGAGTATCAGTAGCTAGGTGATTTATTTAGCTGTTGAATGAGTCCTAGCTGACTATGATGATTAATAATGAAGCTGCTATATGAAAGAGTCAGTTATTCTAGCTGCAGGTTACTGTAGATTATGCCTTCCTGAAGTGACCATAGATATGGACCTATGAAGCTTACTGTGTTGAACCATGCAGTTAGCAGCTATTCTCTACTAATTATCACTTTGTTGAGCAAAATAATATAGTTTGTCATTAAAATAGCTATATTCCATGTAATAACTACTAAATAATTATTAATTAACTGCTAATTATGATGATGTCATCTTCCGGTAAGAAATTCTAGTAGGGCATTGCCCTCATTGCCTGCCCCT
>NW_003546323.1:262072-294478 GCF_000090795.2 Amphimedon queenslandica | reverse complement strand
TTAAATCCTTCAGTACAATTGCAAGTATAACCAGCTACTCCATCAATACAGGTACCTCCATTTTGACAAGGATTAGGACTACAATCGTCTATGTTATTGGAGCAGT
The DNA here is from genome assembly GCF_000090795.2 of Amphimedon queenslandica. NCBI lineage: Eukaryota > Metazoa > Porifera > Demospongiae > Haplosclerida > Niphatidae > Amphimedon > Amphimedon queenslandica. Next base: position 294,372 of record NW_003546323.1, on the reverse strand, counting down.
TTGTTCCATTAAATCCTTCAGTACAATTGCAAGTATAACCAGCTACTTCATCAATACAGGTACCTCCATTTTGACAAGGATTAGGACTACAATCGTCTATCTTATTGGAGCAGTTTGTTCCATTAAATCCTTCAGTACAATTGCAAGTATAACCAGCTACTTCATCAATACAGGTACCTCCATTTTGACAAGGATTAGGATTACAGTCGTCTATGTTATTGGAGCAGTCTGTTCCATTGAATCCTTCAGTACAATTGCAAGTATAACCAGCTACTTCATCAATACAGGTACCTCCATTTTGACAAGGATTAGGATTACAGTCGTCTATGTTATTGGAGCAGTTTGTTCCATTGAATCCTTCAGTACAATTGCAAGTATAACCAGCTACTCCATCAATACAGGTACCTCCATTTTGACAAGGATTAGGACTACAATCGTCTATGTTATTGGAGCAGTTTGTTCCATTAAATCCTTCAGTACAATTGCAAGTATAACCAGCTACTTCATCAATACAGGTACCTCCATTTTGACAAGGATTAGGACTACAATCGTCTATCTTATTGGAGCAGTTTGTTCCATTAAATCCTTCAGTACAATTGCAAGTATAACCAGCTACTTCATCAATACAGGTACCTCCATTTTGACAAGGATTAGGATTACAGTCGTCTATGTTATTGGAGCAGTTTGTTCCATTAAATCCTTCAGTACAATTGCAAGTATAACCAGCTACTTCATCAATACAGGTACCTCCATTTTGACAAGGATTAGGACTACAATCGTCTATCTTATTGGAGCAGTTTGTTCCATTAAATCCTTCAGTACAATTGCAAGTATAACCAGCTACTTCATCAATACAGGTACCTCCATTTTGACAAGGATTAGGATTACAGTCGTCTATGTTATTGGAGCAGTCTGTTCCATTAAATCCTTCAGTACAATTGCAGACATAACCAGCTACATCATCAATACAGGCACCTCCATTTTGACAAGGGTTTGAGTCACATGGAGATTCTATTTATTAATAATTATTATATCAGTGTATACATTAAATAATTATTCCTTACTGCAATTGAAGTTAGTAGTGTTATCAGCATAATAGTTAGGACCTGATGATGTACAGTCAGGAGCACACTCACCATCTTTACTAAACACTAAACAACAATCACCAGAGCCTGATCCAGTGCACCTCATCAGTCCAGAATTACAAGCATTGTTACATGCTAAATGAATACCAAACTATTATTATTAATTTTTTTAATTAGCTTCTATACCTCTACATCTAGTATCTCCACCAAATCCTTCCCGACACCGATAACAATCAGTTCTTGGAGGAACACCAACAACACTGGCAGGAGGAGGATCCAAACTACCAGTCCTTCCACTCCATGTACCACTGTTACACTCCATATCAAGTATCCTGGTTTGTTCAGGTTCTCCTGGGTTAGGAGTGAATGTAGCTATAAGAGCTATGGCTTGATAAGTATTGATAGTGTCCCCTTGAGCTTGACAGACATATTGAACTGATCCTTCAGTTACATTAGGAGAGTACACCTGGTTACCATCAGCAATGATTAGTAAAGGAGGCAATACAGCCTCTATCTCAGCTATTGTTGGTAAAGCACAATCTTGAGCAGTTGAGAATGAAATACAACCAGCAATAAAGAGGAGTGTAACTATCCTAATCATGTTGAAGTGTTTCAAGTGCAGCAGTGAAGAAGATACACTGCAGCTAAGGAGATACATTGGTTGCTAAGGAGTCCAATGATATTCACACATACTACCCCACCCTCTTAACATTAGACAATACATCTCAAATCATGAATGATGAAACTGATTATAAAAATGATGACACATACATTTACATACTGCACTGATAACCTTAACTGTTCCATATATTCAATAAAATGATTAAAATACATATAAATAAAAGAATTAGACCCTCTCTCTCTCTTCCTCCTGATGCATATATGTACATGGTGCATGTATAAAATTGTTTATGAGTAGCTCACTGCAATGTGAGTTCTTGTTTGTGTAACTGAAAGGATTGAGTAGGTGGGTTTAGTTTACTATTGCCATGGTGCTCATGTGGCCATTCTGGCAATTGACCTCACTAAGAATTCAGTTAGAAATCGTCTTTAGAAAAACTAGAACAAGTATTCATTCCACTCCTTGAGGAACAAGCCCCCACCTGCTTTACTGTTGTCGTGGGAACCAAACTGGACCTTATAAACAGCAAAGGAAGAGAGATTGGTTCCTCTGAAGGAAAGTCCCTGGCAGTCCGTCAGCACCAGAGACAGCTGGAGAGAGCCCTGAGGTCAAACCCAAATACGTTCCTTGTCAAAGTTCAAAGCCATGAGTCTTACTTTGAAACCAGCTCAAAGACAGGGGCTGGGGTGACTGACCTCTTCCAGTACATAGAGAGGATTGTACTCATACAGCTGCAGAAGTCAGGTGTCACTCCGGGTGGAGGGGATGGTTCGGAGAAGAATCGACGCGGAAGTAGTAGGGCACGACCTGATTCTACAATACGACTTGATAATCCTCCACCTGCTAGCACACAGCCATCTCAATCAGGCTGCTGCAAGAATTGATTAACACTTATTAATACTTATTGTTATTATTATTATTATTATTATTATTATTATTATTAAAACTAGCATTATTATTGTTAAGTATTTTCAAGGTGTATGTAATGTAAGTGTAATTTTATGCAATAAAAATTGAAATATTTATCCTTTCTCTCTATTATCATGTTAAAGTCTTTATATTTCTTTTGATTTAAAACTCTTCCTCATAAAACATTAAGTCCTCATGCCAATTCCTCATGTATTCATTGTATGTAGCACTTAACTCATCAGCATCTGCTCCTCCTGCAGCATAAAAATAATATTAAAATATTTTGTAATTTCTACAAGTTGTTTTGGACACCTTGTTAACACCTTGAGGTGTGAACTGAAGTGTGAACAGGAACAGAAAGTAAACAATGATCATTATAATTACAAAGGTCAATTTTTTCTTTTTTCCAGTACAATTTATGCATTATTTGAGCTATTCAACTGATACATATGCATACCTGATGGTTGGTTGGTGTCTATATTGTTAAAGTCTCCTACAGTTGCTGATGGTCTCAGTGATCTAGCATCATTCTGCCAGTTTTGCTGATAACCTATTCCATCACTGATACTCTCATACCAGTCTCCTTGTAAATCTATCATTATAATAATAATTATCATTAGTATTATTATTATTATTATTATTATTATTTATATTTGTTATACCATCAGTGTTTGATGTCATTTGTTCAGTGACTGCTAATCCTCTTTTTTGTGCTTCCTGCAACCAAAAATATTGCAACTTCCTCTGCTCTTGTAAAGCTTCCTTCCATTGTTCTTCAAACAATAGTTCTTTATTCTTTTCACAAAATACTAACTCTACAGATTTATTCAAATTGTCTGCTTACCCTTTCTTTAATGGCTGGCACATTAAGACCATGGTTCAGTGCTACTTGTCTCCATCTCTTGAGTGAACAATAAAACTGACAGAGTCTAAACTGATATTCATCTACATCACATTATAATAATCATTACACTTTATAGTAGTAATAACTCACTATTCTCATTGTTACAGTCACTAATACAGTCATCTCTTACTGTTAAAACAATAATTAATGATAATATGATGATCACAATACTTACTGCAGATATTGTCTCTCAGTAGATATCCCACAATACATGTGCTGCACTGGTCAGGAGCACTGGAACAAACCAGGCAACTCTCTAGTGAACACATTGTGCAGTTGTCACCAACCCAAGACCCTTGACATTCACAGGAATAACCAGCAACTCCATCAATACAGGTACCTCCATTTTTACAAGGATTAGGACTACAATCGTTTATGTTCACAGAGCAATTTGCTCCAGTGAAACCATCGATACAATCACAAGTATAACCAGCTACTTCATCGTTACAAGTAGCTCCATTTTCACAAGGATTAGAATCACAATCATCTATGTCTATGGAGCAGTTCTTTCCAGTGTAACCTTCCATACAATTGCAAGTGTAACCAGCTACTTCATCGTTACAAGTAGCTCCATTTTCACAAGGATTAGAATCACAATCATCTATGTCTATGGAGCAGTTCTTTCCTGTGTAACCTTCCATACAATTGCAAGTGTAATCAGCTACTTGATCCATGCATGTAGCTCCATTTTCACAAGGATTAGAATCACAATCATCTATGTCTATGGAGCAGTTCTTTCCAGTGTAACCTTCCATACAATTGCAAGTGTAATCAGCTACTTGATCCATGCAAGTAGCTCCATTTTCACAAGGATTAGAATCACAAGGAGATACTATTCATTAAAATTAATTTATCTTAAAAACAGCACTATATTAAAACTCACCAGTACAGTTGTCTCCCTGGTATCCAGTGCCAGTACAATCACAAGTATAATTATCAGGAGGTGAATACTGTATACACTCTCCTCCATTCATACATGGACTGTCTCTATCACAGGTGCTATTGAAATCACAGCCAGTACAATTAGAATTAACAGTATAACCATCAGGACAGGTTAGATTACAAGCTATAAACATGATATAGTATTGAGTATCAGTGTATACTCATTCCTTACTGCAAGTGAAGTTAGTAGTTTCTTCAGCATAATAGTTAGGACCAGATGATGTACAGTCAAGAGCACACTCACCATCTTTACTAAACACTAAACAACAATCAGTAGCATCTGGTCCAGTACACCTCATCAATCCAGAATTACAAGCACTGTCACATGCTAAATGCATGGATACCAAAATATTATTATTTATTTCTTAGTTGGCTTACATCTACATCTAGTATCTCCACCAAACCCTTCCCGGCACCGATAACAATCAGTTCTTGGAGGAACACCAACAACACTAGCAGGAGGAGGATCTAAACTACCAGTCCTTCCAGTCCATGTACCACTCATACACTCCATATCAAATATCCTAGTTCGTTCAGTTTCTCCTGGGTTACGAGTAAAGTTAGCTATAAGAGCTATGGCTTCATAAGTATCAATCATGCTCCCTTGGGCTAGACAGACATATTGAACTGATCCTTCAGTTACATTAGGAGAGTACATCTGGTTACCATCAGCAATGATTAGTAAAGGAGGCAATACAGTCTCTATCTCAGCTATTGTTGGTAGAGGACAATCTTGAGCAGTTGAGAATGAAATACAACCAGCAATGAAGAGGAGTATAATTATCCTAATCATGTTGAAGTGCTTCAAGTGCAGCAGTGAAGAACATACACTGGTTGCTAAGGAGATACACTGGTTGCTAAGGAGTCCAATGATATTCACGCACTATACCCCACCCTCTTTAACAATACAATACGTCTCAAATCATGAAACTGATTATTAAAATGATGACACAGACATGTACATACTGATAAACTTAACTGTTGCATATATTCAATAAAATGATTAAAATGATTATGATTAAGAGAGTGTTTATTAACTAGTTCAATATATACCAGCAGTGAACACCATGAGTAGTATAGTGACAATAATAATGAATAATGGTAGCAGCATCATGAATGTTAATGATATACTGTAGTAATAGCTTCACTGGCTGTAGAGAGGAATGATGTTATTGTTGAAAATGTTAACAACGTTGTACCAGTACTCAGTATACTCTTTATATAAGGCATTAGCATCGGCAGTCCCTGTTGTAAAATAAAATAAAATAAAATAAAATAATAATTAATAACACAATACAAGGTATCTAATTAAGATAATCATATTCATAGTCCCTCACTGGTTTCAAGAGTGGGTACAGGTGGTATGGTCACATCAGGCAATCTCCTCCTCAAGTAATTGACCCACAGCCGCAAACTCTTAAGTGAATCTTCAAGACCTTCACGCCAATCTTCAAGCAGACCTTTAAAAATGAAAAAGATTGAATTTAAAATCATAAATTTAAATGCTAATGCGTACATAGTCAGCACTATATTGTACTTACGACTTAAGCTATTGTGTTTCAAGGAATTAGCTTCGTCATTAATTCTTGGAAAAAAAAACCCAAAACCCTCTGCCCGTCTTTTCCAGTTATTATGAAAACTTTCAAAACACTTAAAGTCCCTCCTGTAACTGCTGTATTGGTTCTTGTTGCTGGATTCTTTAGTACATATGTCAGTGTAGCAGCAGGCACTGGTCACTGTCATCCATTTGCACAATGGAGGATCTAGTGAGATGAAATACATTATAATCCTTGCTTTAAAGACAGTATATATTCTATGGCTGCTATTATGACAGTTGTATAGCAGCCATAGATACTACACAAAGGCAGTGTTGATCTGAGAATACATATAAATAAGAGAATTACACCCTCTCTCTCTCTCCCTCCCCCTCTCTCCCTCCCCCTCTCTCTCTTTGCCATGATACATATATGTGCATGTATAAACTTGTTTATTGGAGTGAGGTCTTGTTTGTGTAAAAGGATTGAGTAGGTGGGTTTAGTTTACTATGAGCAGAGGGTGTGTGTGTGTGGGTAGTATATAGAGCAGGTGGATTAAAGATTATAGATTATTACGATACTAAGAATAACTCCTGGTAGACATGTACACAAATATTTCCAAAGGGAGTGGATCCTATAGAATGTAGTATTTGATTTCATTTGTACACACAGTGTCTACAATAGGGTACATGGCATTTGGAGCAACTTTTTAAAATTCATAAAAAATTCAAATTTGATCAGAATTAGCTCAAACTTCCTACATAACATAAAAAACATGTATATGTATCAGGGAAAGTATAAAATTTGAGAAATTTCTCCTTGTGATTTTTGTCTCAATACCCTGTACTATAGTATAGGGTCTTAGGCCCAAGTTTTGAACAACTTGAAAATCCATTCACTTCTTATGTCTCGCTATTTGTGTGAGTGTTAGGGTATGGCTACGTACACAGGCAGTCAGTAATATAAACAGTGTCTATATTTGAACAGCAGTTCATGCTTGAGTGATACCAGGTGTACGCCATCAATTGATTCCACCCACTGAAGGCAATACACCTCATCCTTTATGAGTGGCCACTCCTAATTGTGTATTGGCTGGAGTCTAAGTGAGTGTGCATTATTAGTTATTGGATTGTTTAGATGATTCATAAGTGAACCAATTATCAGAATATGCTAGCTACAGCCAAAAGGACATGCCACTATATTGAGATTCATTACATGAAAGACATAACTCACCGTCCTGGGCAAAGCACTGAGAAAGGTCTTTAGCTATAATTATAAAAAATAAAAAATACATTTATAATTCTAAATATTAATGTATCAATACTTACCACAGCCTCCAGTAGTTGCATTAGCAGGTACAAAGCCGTCAGCACAAGTAGTACAAATGTTATCAATGGCAGAGCAAGTCCGACAGTTCTTTATGTCACAGTTCTGACACCTGTCTCCGCTGAAGTTTGGAGGACATGAACATTGGAACCGGCCACCAGAGCTGGTACAGGTACCATTGTTCAAACAAGGATTAGGATTGCATACTGTCTGTGGTGGAATATTGCAGGTTGGTCCAGTGAAGTTTAATATACAATTACATGTAACGGTACCATCCATTAGGTTTGAACATGTACCTCCATTTTGACATGGATTAGCAATATCACAAGGCAAAGCTAGAGAGAGAGAGAGAGAGAGAGAGAGAGAGAGAGAGAGAGAGAGAGAGAGAGAGAGAGAGAGAGAGAGAGAGAGAGAGAGATAATCACAAGATATTAATTTGTAAAAGTTCATCCTTACCACAACTTTGATTGGATAATATGAAAGGCGCTTCACATCGACTGCAGTTTCGTCCGGTAAAGTTCCGAGCACAATCACAAGTATAATTATTAACTTGAGGAAGACAGGTACCTCCATTAAGACAAGGCATTTCTTCAATACAGATATTAATGGTGACATTACAGAACATTCCGGTAAAGCCAGGATTACAGTCACACTTAAAACCACCAATCAGGTTCATACAAGTTCCGTTGTTACAGCTGACAGTTTCACACTCGTTAATGTCATTCTCACAGAATCTTCCACCAAACCCTGATATACAGTCACACCTGAAGTTGTTGACCAAGTTATTACAGGTTCCATTGTTTCTGCAGTTGACACTTTGGCATTCATCAATGTCAATCTCACACCTATCACCAGTGAACCCAGGAGAGCAGTCACAGATACAATATTCAGTATTCTTCACACCATTTGGACCACAGGTTATGTTACATACTAAAAGATCAAAAGATAATAAGTTAATGACATTAAAGGAGTTTCTTAAGTATATTTTGACCATAAGATATAGCAATGTCTATGAACAATACCCCCAGCTATTCAAAACTTAAAACACTGACATCATTTTAAAATATGATAACTGTGTTTATACTTTGTCTAAGAAACCGATTGCAGCCTCCACAAGTTCAATTATAGGGAGGGCTACACACCTACATGAAATCACATGAGAGAAGAGTGGAGGGACTTGGCAACACAATAATACTTCAGAGCAAATAAACCAAACAAAATAGACCCACTCATTCATTGTAAGCTGACAATAATAATGATAATGATAATAATAATAAGCATGAGTCCATGCAGTGAGAGGTGTGCTACAGTAATTGCTCGTATTATTAGCTTATTAAGTACAATATTAGTCATCAGGTATGGCAGCATAAGCTGATTATGAACACAATAAGGACTAGTTGATGTAAACTAATGTAAACTTCTTACCATCACAATTACGTCCAGTAAAACTGTTGTTGCATACACAAGTGAAGTTAGTCTCTGATACAGTAATCCTCCTGTCGCTGCATTGATCAATACACACTCCTTCTTCATAGAAATTGCAACAGTTTGTCTCAACTAGACCAAAGCACTGTCTGAAACCATCAATAAGACAAAGACTGTTGCAACCTGAGGAGGTTCAAAGAGTAAAGTTCATTTAAAAAGGAGCTTATAAATTAAATATTTAGTTCAATTAGTATCATTAGTCAATGGCAAACATAATAATTGGATATTCCCTCCCTCTCCTCTTTGTCAAGTACTTACGGAAGCAGTGAGTCTTTGGATCAAATATCGGATTAGCTCCCTGAGGTATGGAACTCTCAATTCCACAGTTACCACAATCAGTTCGCAAGGTAACACTAAGAGACTCATTACCGTCTTTCGTAAAACTTAAAGTTGCAAAAATCTGATTGCGTTCCCATCTATCATTGGCATCATTGCAAGCCATCTCAAGGAAACTAAGACAAGGAGTGTTGGCAGGGCAGCCTATAGATGAGAGTGCATCTGAATCAGAAGTGAAGTTAACCACTGCTGTAGCAAGTCGGAATCTATTCACTGTCCTTGATACAGCGAGACAAGAGATGGTGTGATCGTATAGCTCAGAGTTGGTGTCAGTCCCAGCAATGATGTCAAGAGCATCATTGAGGACAAAGGCAACATCTCCGGAATCAGGAAAAAGGCATCCTTGAATAATGGCTTGAGCTCCAACTTTAGTGACCAGGAGAAAAGAGAGACTTATAAGAGCGAGTATAAGGTATACCGACCCCTTCATCATGTTCCTTCTTCTTCAAATGATGATGTGTAGTCTAAGCAGAGGAGGCCTTCACTCTTCTTTTTATCAAGTGAAACACCCACGCCTGGAATCAAAGGTGTGGCTCAGAATGTAAAGTGATAAAAGGTTCAGGTTCTGTTGCTGAATATGGCTAAAAGCCACAGCGGTGCCGGCCTTGTGCCTAGGACAGTATTTTTGTGTGTGCTAATCTATAGTCAAGTAATACACGTTGTGTGTGCTGGCTCGGGGACAATGTATGCAAATAACACAGTTTCACTGTGTGTTCTAGTCAGCAGCTAACACGATGGTGTAAGGCAAATATATCAATAGATAGTTGTACCAATGAGTGGGAGACACTGTATGCAAATAATCCATGATATAACATTAGCAATTAATGCACACTAATCTATAGCATCTTGTACTGTTTGTGCATGAGAGCTGCTTTGCAACAGGTTGACATCAATCAATAATTGACAAGCTAGGTCTAACATATTGAACTTAAATGGGACATTTAATGTCATTGTATGACTCTCACTATGGAGAGAGCATGACTTATTTGTATCTTAATATAATTTTAATAGCAAAAAACATCATGGCAACAATTTTGTATTTTAATAACATAATTATAATTAAACTGTGAGTAGCTCAGTGTATGACAGCTTCATATAGCATATATTACATGTACTAATGTTCGGGACTTCAAAAAAAAGAAAAATAAAAATATCTTTATGTTGAGCACTGCCTTTTTGCATCAAAAGCATTGAAAATATCTGACCAGGCCCTCCTTGTCCTGGTATAAACATCTTGAACTTTACTGTCATCATCTGTTGAAAAAGAATCATTATTAATATACTTAACATCTCTCCTCTCTCTAAACTCACCTATATCAACTAAAAGATTATCAAGATTAAAATTAGGAAAATTGTTGTCAACGCTTCGAATAAAGCCCAACCAATTCCTCAAGTTACCGACCCAATGTCTTGTACCATTCCTCCAAGCCTGAAGGCTCTCATCAGCTACACAAAAATAACATCATCAACACTGTGCATTACCCACAGATCTCTTTCATACCATGCAATTATATAAATGACTTACTTCTCATTGGTAATACAACTGAGAAGGATGCCAAACCAACCCAAGTCATTTCAGCACCTCTTGTAGCAGAGACAGCACTAGTGTATTGAGCTGATAATGGTAAGCTTGGTGATGGAGTGGTAAACTCAGGAGGATTCACATTGCATTGTCTTGATACGTTACCCCAATTCTCCAATTCACAAAAGAAATAACACAAGTTTCTTTGATCATCATCTGAAACAAAGGAAGAAAGAGAGAGAGAGGGGGGGAGAGGGAAAGATTGTTTAATTGGGTGTAGTCTGGTGCCAATTAAATTTAGGAGTGGTGCATACCAAACTCAATCAAGCTCATTTGGTATAATGTTATTTTAATGGGAGCTAATATCAACATCAGGAAGGAGTACGATAAAGCAATTAATGGACTCACTCAAAGTCTACAAACAAACCCACGCAAACACATTATCAGTGCCAAGTTGCTAACAGTCACAATAATCAAGTCAATACAACTCTAACACTTACTTGCAATATCTTGGCAACGGTTGCAATCAAGGGCTGTGAGAAAAAAAAGAGGACAAAATGAAGTCAAAACAAACACAAGTTGAATGGTAAAAGGAACTCACAGCACATTCCGTTTGTCTCTAGTCTGAACCCACTAAGACATCCCAAGCACAATCCAGGGACAGTGGTTGAGCAGTTCCTGCAGTTGGGGATGGTACAATTCTCACACATTGTGCCGTTGAAGTTTGAAGGGCAGGTACAGACTGGTACTCCATTCTCAATCCTACAGGTACCTCCATTAAGACAGTTGATCCTGGAGCATATGTCAGTCTCACACAATGAGCCAGTGTATCGCGGTGGACATGTACACATAAACCTTGGATAAGCTCCTGCACGCATACAGGTTCCATTATTCCTGCAGGGGTTGGGGTCACAAGGATTGAGCTCAATAGTGCAGTTAGGTCCGGTAAAACCAGGAGGACATATGCAAGTATAATTGGTGAAAGAAACAGCAGAGCAGTTCCCATTGTTCCTGCAGGGGTTGGGGTCACAAGGGTTGATTACAGTAGTACAGTTAACTCCAGTGAAACCAGGAGGACATGTGCAAGTATACTCAGTTGAAGAAACAGCGGAACAGGTCCCATTGTTCCTGCAGGGGTTGAGGTCACAAGGATTAGGGAGTGTCTCACAGAAGTCCCCAGTGATACCAGGAGGACAGATACACATGGTACAGTTTGCATTGTTCCTGCCACCATTCCTACAGCCAAGATCACACACTATGTATTTAGAAAAAAAACATAATAACATTTATGGGAATTAATGATGCATAACAGTAGATCTACAATTATAAATAATGAACATACATACCACAAGTGAAATTAGTGGCTGGACTGGCTGAGAAGTTGGTAGGACATCGAGTGACACAGTTTAGTCTACCCGAATTAGGGTCTCTTTGGTAGGCATTACAGCAAACCGGATCAGGGAGACTGTGACAGGTCTGAGGAGAATTGCTGTTTAGACACACTCCAGGACAACCTGAAAAAAAGAAATACAGCAACTAGTAATACAGTACATGTTTTACATAACAGCATGCAATGGGTAATAAGTATCATAGTAACAATTGTTAGTTTGCTTACGATCGCAATGTCTCAGTGTGTCATCAGTATCGTTGGTGAGGGGGTAACGGAAGTGATTGACAGAGTTACAGTGCCAGCAATCAGTCTGAATGCTACTGTTAGTACTCAGTAATTGTATGAAAGTTTGATTTGTAACGAAGTCAAAAGGTTTGTCTCTGTTCAAAGTCCAAGAATTTCCTGAGCAACTTAGATCAACAATTCCATAAAAATCTCCAGGACGGTTAGGAACACCAGTTACCTTTACGAAGTGAGATGCTTCAGTCAAGGAGCCTCTGAAGGACCCAGAAGCAATACAGGAGGTGTAAAACTCAAGGACTCTCAGGTTGTTGTTAGATCCTTCGCCAGGTGAGGCGAGTTGCCTTGTTCGGGACAGCTCACTGAGTAAAACTGATGGGGTAACCAGGTCTGTACATTGAGCTGAGCCTGAGGTCCAGACTGAGGCAAAGAAAAGAGCAAGAGAGAGGAAAGTAGCTGAAGCCATTCCTTTTCTTATTATTTGAAAACACGAAGACAGTACGAGAGCTGAGCTGCTTATATAGTATTTTGCTAATTATCACGAGTGGGCGCAATGTTTAGCAACAAAGAAATGACGTTCAATATTCTTAGTATTTTGACATTGTTATTAACATACATATACATAACAATGGTCTTTCACCACCTAAAGTGAGCAAAGGCTCTATTTGCTTCAGCTAACCGATGTAAGTCCTGCTTCTTTTTAATGGCGGCTCCCTGGAAAAGAGAGATGTTATCTTACATAAATTTACAAACTCACATTCAAACAGTGTTCATTACACAGGGTCCATATTTAGACAAAAATCTCAACGAGAGAATTTTCAAGTTTTATGATATTTCCTGATATATATACATGTTCTTATGCTGTGTAGAAAGTTTGAGGTGATTCTGATCAAGTTTGGATTTTTTACGAATTTTTAAAGTTGCTCCAAAATCAGGCCAAAGCCCCTGTACTATAGTACAGGGTCTCGGGCCAAATTTCACCAAAAATGAAAAGTAGAAAATTATTAAGTTTTATGATATTTCCTGATACATATACATGTTCTTATGCTGTGTAGAAAGTTTGAGCTGATTTCAATCAAATTTGGATTTTTTATGAATTTTAAAAGTTGATCCAAATGCCAGGTACCCTATGCTAGTTCTTGTCAGCTCATGAAGACTACTCACTTAGCATTGCTTTGTGGGAAACCCTGTGGTAGGACATGTTATTGTGTTAAATAATAAATTTATTTCAAAAATCATGTTGCTCAGACAAAATGGCAGAATAACACAGAATTTGGTCGGACAATTGATCAAAATGGTTGGAAAATGGTCAGGCTGTCCGACTGTTATTGGAGGCTCTCACTCACCTCGTTGTTATAAGCCTGAAGTATCTCAGCTCCTAGTCTTTCTGGCGTCGTCTTGTGACTTGATTTAACTCTTTCAGCTGCTTTTATTAACCACTTCATACCGAGGAACTGTCTTCTCTTGTCGTTAATAGGAACAGGAACCTGGAGAGGGAGAGAGAGAGGGAGGGAGGGGAGAGAGAGAGACAGATTGGGTGAGATTAATAATAAGGAAAGATGGTGCCACTGTATGCAAGTATGATGTAATAATCATGTTGGCACAACTTTAATTGGCAAAGACAGACAATCTTTCTTTCCTTCCCACTGCACCAGAACAACTACACCTTGTGGTTACTCAGTGATAAGGATTGGAACACTATCAAGTGTGGACACACGTACACAGGACAGGGATGGGTACAAACACTCACTCACATCAAATTAGATTATACCACACAACAAGTGAAGTATATTCCCTTAAACATGCAATCATGGCATTAATTATCCTTATAAAGCAAAGAAGGAACTCTCCTAGCGTAGTATGATCTGCTATATTAACGTATAAGTTTGCTACCATGATCTAATCTGACTATAGACGGCTGGTGACATTATTATTATATAATGTTGTTTGAGTAAAGACATCATTATCACTGTTAGATCTATAGGAGGCTTTTGGTCTCCTATATTTGGTCGTCTGAAACATCTCATTTCAGCTTTTGGTCTCTCATCCTTAGCCCAAGTCACCCATTTTTAGTTAGACTAATCTATTTCACATGACCTGTCCTTTTCTTGATAATATTCAGAATGATTCTTACCTGATACACTTTCCCTCCTTTCCTGACACCAGTGGTACCTACAAGAGGTGTAATGTTCTTCAAAGCTTCATGGAATATCACCAGCGGGTCAGTCTCAACTTTTGAATTTGAAGATTTTAGTTCCCTACATGAATTAAAAAATTAAATCAGTAGTTAATTAAATTAGGCTAACTTGGTTTGATGTATTTTGATATACTCTAACGTCTAAAAATAAATAAAATTCTTCTATAAATATACAAGGTATTGATTTCAATACCTTTTTGAATATAGTTTGAACTTTTGATCTCTTCCCATCACGCATCATAACATTAAGGAATTTTCTAATTAAAGGAACGTGAGACGAAGAAATTGAAATGAGTCTAGCATACGTTACTATTGGGTCATCCAAAAAAGATGGAGTGAGATAGGATGGAGCAGCTAAAGGAACCTGGGAAGGAGTGACAAAGATACTGGAGGGAAGGGAAGGGTCGGTCTCTGTACAGAAATATCTGTTGTAGTAGGATTATAATGAATATTATTAATGTATTTAATAAACAACCTTGGGTTTATGGTCATTATTGAAGAAAACATTTTAATTCTTTGTTTCAACAGAGAAGGAATGGCGGCCATGTTTATCCTCCCACGCATCTTATTAAAAGTAATTTTTTAACTCTTTCAATTCAAAACTAGGAATGGAGTCGAGGTAAGCAAGGTTTTACAAAGTTATACTGGGATATACGACCATCTTTTAGGTCAAGTCACGTGGTGTCACGTGTGCACCTTGACAAGATAGAGCTCCGCCCACACAGACACAAGAGGCAGTATATTAGTGATTGTATGAGTACAGCAAAGTCCCTGTACAGTCGTGACGTTAAGGGACACTATGGATGCATCAACGCACTTGCATTTTCACAATTAAATCAAGAATATCTTATAACTGGTACACACCCACATACATGTACATGTACAGTCACGTGTACATTTGAAGAAGTGTATCAGAAAATGTATTTAAAATGGAGAATTCTCTACTTTTCATTTTTGGCAAAACTTGGGGATTTTGACCTGATTTTGGAACAACTTTAAAAATTTGTAAAAAATCCAAACTTGATCGGAATCAGCTCAAACTTTCTACGCAACATAAGAACGTGTATATGTATCAGAAAATGTAATAAAAATGGAGAATTCTCTACTTTTCATTTTTGACGAAATTTGGCCAAAGTCACTGTACTATAGTACAGGGACTTTGGTCCAATTTTGGAGCAACTTTTATAGTCCACAATATTTCATTTATTGTGTTATTTTTTGTGTAGGAGGTGATGACACAAGAGTCCTTGTGTGGAGAATAAGTCAATTATTAAATGGAGATTATAAATACAGTACACTTACGACAAAACATAATTCCAATGTCTTCTCAATATCGCTCTCTTTTGACGATACCTATCTGTACTCATCAGGTCAGCTGGTATAGTCTGTGGGTGTGGTTATTGATTATACACATGTAGGTAATGATGGACAGATCATTAAACATGATTTCCACACGTAAGTTAATTCATTGTATCATTATTATAACCTGCTCTCTCTCTCTCTCAGAGGTGACTCCATCACTACCTACCAACACACGTCATCAGTTTATTCAATTGACGTATTTCCTGAGTCTCATCACACTTTTGCAGCTGCTACTGAGGATGGTTCCCTCTTTATTGTTGATTCACGTTCCCCTCGGAGTAAAGAATCCTCTCATAGTATTCTCTTAATTTCTCTCTCCTCCTCCTCCTCCTCTAGTGACCCAGGATATGATATTGGATGAAATGATTTCTTCCTTTCACAGTGTTTCAGTCAATCCTGCCGAGTCTAAGCTCATTGCAGCTGGCAATGAGTCCACAGGAGCTTCTCTTTACGACCTCCGGGGATGGAGAAAGTAACGTATTAAATATCTAAGTTCATTTTAAAATTAAATTTCAGAGTTTTCGATTACAATGCTTCACTGTGGTCTTTCAATAAATTGGATACCACATCAGTTTGTTTCAACAGCTGTGGCACCAGGCTATTCTCAATGCAGAGGGCAAGGCCACCTTGTGTCTTCTCTACACTCTCTCCTAATCCTCTCTTTGTATGCACTGAGCCTCATGGATACAGGTAGAGCCACTACTGTCCTGTACTGACTGTATCTGGTCTATAGCAACATGGTGACAATGAAGTCCGGCTGCTTTGCAGAATGTGAAAATGAAGAGGTTTAACCATTATTATTATTATTATTATTATTATTATTATTATTATTAATATTATTATTTATTTATTCATTTTATTCGCTGATATTATTATTATTATAGTATGTGGTATCTGGGTCTGATGATTTCAGAATTTACTGGTGGAAATTGCCTAATTTTGAAACAAGTAATAACAATAAATTACATTTAGATGTACTTATTTCATTGATAGAGCCACGGGAAGAGCTGATGCCTCATTTAGTCATGCCAGGTCATCGGTCCATAGTCAACCAAACCAGGTACTCTTCAGTACATAACTTACTCTCTTCATCCGGAGTGGAAAAGATCTTTAAAGTATTTCATGCAACATGTAATACAGTATAGCCTCTCTTAATGGACACTCCATTTAACGGACAGCACCTAGTGTACCAATTACATTCCTTACTGTATAAAATAACCTCCACATAAAGGACACCTCTGTATAACAGAGAGTAGACACTTTCTTGCCCATAAGTGTCCATTATATAGAGGCTAGTCTGTATAACACATTACATACATGTACATGTAGATATGGACTCCGTTCCAACAGTACAGTGGTCAGCCATGCGTCCAGTCCTTTGGCCCTCCATCCAGAGAGCACTACACTGGTCTAATGGACGATCTATTGATTGAAGCAGTGGACGACACGGCCAGTGACCAGGAGAATGAGGAGGAGAGTGAGAGAGTGTTGGCCTTCTTTGATCACTTGATAATGGAAGATAAAAGACAACAAGAAATGGAAAGCTCATCATCAGCTACAGGTAACCTCTTGCTCTCTCTGTCTCCCATCCTCTGTCTCTCTCTTACTCACTCTCTCTCTCTTTAGACAGTGAAAGTGATAATGATGAACCAAGATATAATCTACAATTGTTTTTGCGTCATCGTCATGACGATCAAGTAGCCCCTCCTCCTAGGGAATATGACGTGGAACTTGATACTGAAGTTATAGAGAGTCCCACTCATTCTCCTCCCCTGAGACTAGGGGATTCACCAACAGGAGAGGAGGAGGGGGAAGGATCAAGAAATGAAGACTCTCATCAAGATGATTTTGATTTCTTGAGATCTCATTTTAACAACTCATCATCAACAAGCAATTCATTAAGTAATAACAACAACAATAATAACAACGAATAATTTTATTTTGATAATTAATTAATTAATATTATTAACAGATTCAAGTAGGGACTCACGAAGAGCAGGTCTATGCATTGCCGGCAGTGAAGAGGTTGTAGGATCTTTCTGATGGTCAGCTATTTCCTCATATTCTCCTTGAACTGTTTTCTCTTTTCTTGTAAATTTGCATCTTCCATACAAACAAGCATAAATATGATAGGCCAGTGTGAGACAGAAACCAGCTAGAGCTATAAAATAGACTATACCTAAGCCTACACTGGCCCTGGCTCTATCTCTAGATAAAGATAGTCTGGTAAGGTTGGTTTCTTGGCCATTTTGAATGAGAGCTGTAAAGATGGAATAGAAGATGACCAAAAGACAGAGAAGATACAAAGTATCAATTGAATGGAGTATCTTATTCTTGTAGACTGATCCAAAACTAAGTGTGACTATGAGGACAAAGGCTATGGCAGTAAGAAATGCAAAAGGATTTTCAGCAATTGCTACAGACATAGCTAATACTATCCTTGCAACTAGTAAAACACCAGGCCAGAACCGGAATGTATCAGTATGAGGGCCAGCATAAGCATCAAAGACTGGCTTCAGTTTAAGATAGAGTTTTGTACCAAAATGCCATTTAGAGCGACACTTCTCCCACAATGGAAAGAATAGGAGGAACATTGTGTATGGTATGAACAGTAGAAGAACTGCAAATGCAATGATGAAGAGAACCAAGTGGCAACCAGTGAAGTATGGCTCAGCATTGTTGTACCATAAAATGCCAGTGCAGGTTGAAGATGGATTAGCATACGTGAAAATGGAAATAACAGTACGGAGGAGTTTAGTATAGGAGAGAAGCAACAGAGTGCACAATACAGGAACTGCATTGTTACCAATCAACTGAGAAAGTTTAGAGAACCTTCCACTCAGTACAATAATGAGAAGGATTAGTAACCAAAGATAGAATGGAAACACAAACTGAAGGCCAATTTTGGCACACACATTCATACCATCAAAGAAACACGTCTCAATACCCAAATCCAAATTAATCCAAGCAATGAACTGACTTAGTACTGGAGTATTGTCAGTCCCAAGGAGTATTGGTTGGAATATCTTGACAACATTAGCAAAGAACAATAGTCCATTAATAGTACCAACAGTGACAGTTATATTAAGAACAATGATTAGGATAACAAGAGCAATACCAGCCAATGAGAATGGAATAATAAGAGACAGATAATCATTAGTACATTCTCCACATTTATTGGATCCTAACATAAGACTAAGTCCTTCATTACATTGGGTGCACAGTAGACCTGATCTATTCAGAGCACATTGTTTATCAGGATCATCCAATGAGTAGTTCACTGATGATTGTATGCAGTAATCATATGGACAGTATTGATAATAGATGATAGTGGTACAGTTATTGTAGCTTCCAATCCAACTGCTCCCGTCCTTTGTCACAACAGCAGTTGTACTATTGCAGGAAGTAGTGGCACTATTGATAAAGTCATCACACTCACACACACCTGACTGCTGTGACAGAGAAGTACCTAATAAGCATGGCCTGATATGAACATTAATAAGTAGAGGTGGTTGGTAAAAGTTGCTCTCAAAGCTACCCAGTGTTACACTTATCTCTGATTCCTTAGTTTCATCATCAGTCACTGTTACTCTATGAGTTAAAGTAGTGCAAACTGCATACGAAGCATTGTAGTCAGAGTGTTCTCCATTATCACTCGTGACACTGATAATACCAGTAGTTAAACTAGCGTACTCCCCCACCACAGCTACAGAGAAACTAATGCTTTCTCCTGGTAAAGCTGACTTTGATATTTGCATCACACTACAATCATAAATGCCTTCATCATCACAAAAACAAACCCCACGAGAGTCTGATGACACAACTGAGGGTCCTAGTTGATCATTGAATGAGCTAATATTGAGAAACTCAGTTGTATTGTAGTTATCCGTTCCTTGATAACATAGGGATGGTGCTCCTCCATACAGTACTGAACCAGAGACTCCAGCTGTATTGCTCTCAAAATAAAAATATTTATTATATACTTTTAAATTAGGGAGCTGGTAAAAGCATTGGTTAATTATTTCTGTGTGGGTCACGTCTGGAATAATGGATGGGCTGGAACTGACAACCAGTATCACCTTTCTCACATTGACTGCACCACCTCTCTCCGTGGCGTGATTATTGACAAATCTTAACAACGAGTTTTTAGTAAGAAACACAAAAGAGTCAGAAATTACATACAACCCTCCTCCATTGAAAGCAGTGTTATTAATGAAGTTGCTGACTCCATCAAAAGTGGCATATGTATTGAAAATCCCCAGGCCAGTTCCATTGTTATTTGTGAAGTTGCAGTCAGAAATGAGTACATTTTTAATATCAGTGATCAAAGCTGTCAGAGCAAATGATGGCAACCGATCTTCATCATCCTCCTTTATCCTTGCAACAGTGTTACTATTAAATGTGACATTATACAGAACCACACTTATAGAGTTTTGAGGTAGAAATGCTGCTAGATTCAAAGCACTGCTGGATTCACCTAAATTGTTACTGAGAATTGAAGAATTTAGATGGAGAGAAACATCAACCAGGCTTGCCCTAATGCCAATGACATTGTTATTTGCTATCAAAGTGTTTATCATAGTGAAGGACTGACTGTATCCAGCTTGTACTGGGAGAGTTTGAAATAAGCTCAATCCAGTGGTGCTATTGATAGAGACCAGCCCATTAATAAATATATCAAAATTATAAGAAAGCACAAAGGCAAGATTCTCCAAGTTATTAGCAAGGCAAAGCGTCTCTAAATGGATCTCAACATGCGGAATAAAAAATGCGCCAAGAGTAACGTGCATACCTAGCTGATAATTGTAAGTGATGTTTGAACCAGCCATGTGGAAGGCCATACTTGGTGCCTCATTAATCTGACGGAGAACGATAGCACTTGCATAAGAACAAACATAATCAGGACTGTCACTATGGTAACATAGACCATTCTGATAAAAGGACGAGTTGTATATCTGAATATTGGAGCAGTTATCTAAAAATACAGCTGCAGCGTAACTCCTCTGCACTGAAACATAGTACAAGGCAACATAGCGAGAATTTATAACAAAAATTGAACTGTAATCTTCCAAATCAGTTGTACCACAGTTTTTTACAGTTATATATGAGAGCTTGACACTGTTGCAAGCTATAAATTTAATGGAAACTTTGTTCAGGACAACACACTGTATGACCACTGAAGGCTCCATAACAGTTTCATGAGGTCCTTTTACCACATGCTTCACTCCCTGGAAAGTTATATTATCAACCTTGAAAACAAGAGATCTGTTTAAAGAATGGCTACCACCAGGTAGGAAGTAAAAGATTGAGTCTTGTGGTACAGGAAGAGTAGCATATTCATTGAGAGTGTGACAAGTGGAGTGAGTTGGACACAGTGAAGAGTTACCATTAGGATGAACATAGAACTTCTTAACATCACTAGCAGATAAAAGGGAGAAGTGAACAAAAAGAAATAATAATGGAAGCAGAATCAACATCTTGAGCTAGTCTTGCTTGGCCAGGCAAAAGAGAACAATATATCTGTTTAAACAGCAGACCATGTGAGGAATTTAACACTTACAATAGAAATAGATCTAACCTAATTAACTCTCTTATTTAATACAAAAAAGCTTTTAGTTTTAGAAATCCTAAATAAATGAATGATTGCAATAATGAATACACTCTCATTTATAAAAGCAGTTATTCATAGCAGTGTCTCTCATCATGTGATGAGGTCATTCTTTATCCTGTCAGTGAAAATAAACAACAAAATGAGCAGCAAGACTGTCCTAGTCCTGTTAGTCCTGCAGGTCATTGCTATCTGTGGAGTAGTTGGTGCCATCACTCCACCAGACACTTCATTGGATACTATACCCATTGGATACTTTGGAGGAGTCAACTGCAAGGAAAGGTCACAGGAGAATATTGAAATGCTGGCAAAGATGAGAATAGTAGTCATTGAGAAATGGGAGGGACCTTGCTGGTATGAATGCTATGCCAACCTAACAAAGAAACCTCCTGTTCCATGCCAGCCATCTTGCGGTGCTGAGAACTATCAACTTAATACAATCAAACGTGCTAAAGCAGTCAACCCAAAGATAGCTGCAGTCTTCTACCTCAATACACTGTACGACTTTCCTTTTCTTGAGCTACATGGGAAGTTTCTAGAAGCTAATGCTGATGTGACTGATGTCAATGGAAAGCTGGTGTCATTCAAGAATGATAACGGCATGCCGGGGATTAACGTATTTGACTTGGGTCAAAAGGTTGGACGTGATTTGTGGATTGGATTCGTGAAGCAATTAGTTGAGACTGGAGTTGTTGATGGAATTTTTGATGATAAATCCAACATAAGAGCAATGTGGAATGAAACAGGCTCATTCTGGCAGATTTGTGAATGGGGCACTGGCAAGGATACCTGGAACATATCCTGTGGTATAATCTCAAAAGAAACTGCTCAAAACTACAACGATGGGAAACCAATGGTCCTGGATGAACTTCACAAAATATTTGGGCCAGATGCAGTTGTGTTCTACAACACAACAGGCTGGGCTCATACTAGAGGTACAACTCCAATGGAGAATGCAAGAGCCATCAAAGAAGCACTCAGTACATATAAATATGCTTATGTAATGAACAGAGATTTGATTAATGGAGACTGCACTAGCACTGCTTCAATTTGCTCTGAAGATGAAGTTGCCATGTTCCTACTCGCTTTAGAAGAAGGTGCTTTCCTCAGCTGCAGCGGTTGGGATGAAAGTTTTAGCAAACCTCTAGGAAAACCACTCGGTCCCGCAACTGAGAAGAACGATACTGTCACAAGACACTTTGAATCAGGGACTTACGTCACTTGGGATCTTAAAACACGAAAAGGAAAAATCTTTTGGGCTAATTAAGTGGTTGGTTTACCTCCTCCTGCTGCTCCATCATAACACGATTAAAGCTGATAAACTACATTAATAGCTGCTGCATGCTGCTGGCTATTATAAATCTACAACATAGTCTTATGTACACTGCCAACTCACTGAGACTTTCTTTAACTAATGATAATAAAATAATAATTGTGAACAATTACATATACATATACCTGACCTTTGCCTGTTAATTCATCCTCAGTAGTTAGTGTATCATTTGCTACTGAAGTACAGAGTAGCATACCAAAACACAGACTATAAAAACAAATAAATGCATACTAAAGATATTACCTTGTGTAGAATAGTATGGATCTACCTTGGTGTAATGTTACTAATGCAAAGTGGTACGTCCATGATCCTGGATCTGGATGATCCAATCCAGTTCCAATTGACCACGCCCATACTTACAGCAGCATGGTGGAATCTGGTGCAGGTCCTTCTAGTAAGAGATTCAAGATGGCCTCTGGAGGAGAAGGAGCGACACACGTTGGATTTATTGGAGGAGGAAACCTGGCTCGAGCAATTACAGAGGGACTCTTACAAGCAGGTAGAACTAGCACTGAAATTGAATTAAATTTGAGCAATTTAAAATCCTCACATACTCTAGTCTAGGAGTATTTCAGAGCAACTTTTAAAATATGTAAAAAAAATCCAAACTTGATCGGAATGAGCTTGAACTTTTTACGCAACATAAGTACATGTATATGTATGAGAAAATGTAATAAAAATGGAGAATTCTCTACTTTTCATTTTTGATGAAATTTAGCCAAAGCCCCTGTACTATAGTACAGGGACTTTGGCCCGATTTTGGAGCAACTTTAAAAATTTGTAAAAAATCCAAACTTGATCAGAATCAGCTCAAACTTTCTACCCAACATAAGTACATGTATATGTATGAGAAAATGTAATAAAAATGGAGAATTCTCTACTTTTCATTTTTGGCAAAATTTGGCCAAAGTCACTGTACTATAGTACAGGGACTTTGGCCCGATTTTGAAGCAAATTAAAAAATTCATAAAAAATCCAAACTTGATTGGAATCAGCTCAAACTTTCTACGCAACACAAGTACATGTATATGTATCAGAAAATGTAATAAAAATGGAGAATTCTCTACTTTTCATTTTTGATGAAATTTAGCCAAAGCCCCTGTACTATAGTACAGGGACTTTGGCCCGATTTTGGAGCAACTTTAAAAATTCGTAAAAAAATCCAAACTTGATCAGAATCAGCTCAAACTTTCTATAAAACATAAAAACATGTATATGTATCAGAAAAATTATTTAAAAATGGAGGATTCTTACTTTTTCATTTTTGGCCCATGGCCAGGTTTTCAGTATTATTAATTTTCAGATGATAAACAGAAAAGGTTCAAGATTCACGCCTCATTTGCTACCAATGGCGAAAACTATAAGAAGATGCAGGTAAGTAGGTGGAGCTTTAGGCATTAATAACCACACCCATATTTAGACTCTAGGCGTTGCCGTGACAACTAATAATAAGGACATAGTTCTTTCTTGTGATGTGATTGTTCTGTCAGTGAAACCTCATCAAGTATTGCCAGTCCTTGAAGAACTAAGGAAGATATATCAGGACATTGACGAGAATCAATTACTGGTGGGAGGGGCCCCGTTGCCTAGGAACCTCAGGCCGCTCATTGTTTCCGTGGCAACCTCTATTACCATAAAACAGATTGAAGAAAAGGTCAGTATATTATTGTCTATGACCTCTGTCTCCTCTCTTTCTCCCCCCCTCTCTTTCTAGACAGAGATATCTTGGAAGATGGGTAGGGCAGACATGTTGGGTCATCTTCCTGTAATTCGTTGCCTTCCAACTGTTGCATCTTCTGGTAGCAATTATTAATTAATTAATTTTTTATTTTATTTTATTTTCCAGTCAGAGCTGGTGTGACAGTATATACAAGTGGTCACTTTAGCACTGAAAATGACAACAAGTTATTTCTTGATATATTTAATTCTGTCGGTTTCACTCAAGACGTTCCAGAGCAGTACATCGACGGATTCACTGCATTTACTGGCAGCGGAGTTGCTTTTGTAAGAACACTATGAAATAATGATATTATTATTTATTTATTACAGATGGGATTAGTAATGGAGGCGTTGGCTGATGGAGGAGTGCTGGTTGGTATTCCTCGAGGAATGGCCGACAAAATAGCAGCATATACAATGATGGTAAAGAGAGGGAGGGAGAGGGAGAGAGAGAGAGGGGGAGAGAGAGAGAGAGAGAGAGAGAGAGGGAGAGAGGGTAAAATTGATTTTATTTTATTAGAGTACTGCTAAGATTGTAATTGAAAGAGGAATGAAACCACACGAAGTAAGCCACACCTCCTCCTGTCACATGATCTGTTGTCACATGATCTACAGATAAGGACGTCAGTTGCTTCCCCGGGTGGTACAACCATTCACGGACTGAAAGTGATGGAGGACGCTGGAGTGAGAGGAGGGGTGATGGGGGCAGTACAGAGAGGGACAGAGAGAGCTAAAGAACTGAGACCTCCGTCATAGCTAAAGACGACTAACCCATTATTAATATTAGTTTATTGAACTAACTCTATCAGTTCATTTATGTAATGTATTTTTACATGTTTGTACACTTTTTTAAAATACCAAAAATTAACTCTTTAAATCACTTCCAATTTCACATCAATGCCTTATGCTATGTAGAAAGTTTGAGCTGTTTCCAAGTTCAAATTCTGAAGTCATGAACATTTAAAGATGCAAATTTTGAAAAAAATTACAAGTTGTTTTTGACACCTTGTTAACACCTTGAGGTGTGAACAAGAACAGGAAATTAATTAACATTAATTAATTAATGATTAAATTCATTTTTAAATGCAATAATATTTATACTCAACATTTCTGAACAGCTGGCCATGAACTACATTAAACTTGTAGATATTTTTCAAAAAATTTTCAAATAAGATATAAAAATTAACATACATACATATAATACTGTACATGTACTGTACATTATATTAAAAATATTAAAATCATTGATTATGTAGGATCATTGATACATTCAGTTTCATCATCTTCAAGGGCACTCTCAGTCACTTTAGCAGTGTCGGGAAACTCTATATTCCAAATGGTTGGGTCTGACTCTGGAGGTAAGTACAAGTGTCTGTGTCTACAAGTCTTTTGTAACTGGTCACTTGAATTATCGTACAGGTCATTGTTGTTCTTATACCACTAGAGAATGAAACAAAAACTGGATCATAAAACTAACATAATGAATGCTCAAAGTCGATAAGAAATATTAATAGAAATCAGAGGTGCTAATGCTACACAGACCATAACTATTGAAATGACACTAAAATACTGACCCTTTCACATTCAGGACACGACTTAGCACTTAGTTTCTCTCGGTCACTTTTCTTCCTCAAATTAACAACACATTTATACGTCGGGAGACCAGCTCTAGCAGCAAGAGCCTTTTCGTTATTATTATTATTATCATCGTCCGTTCTTTTAAGAGAAGGAGAAACCTTACTAGTTATCAGGTCAGTCTTCCAGGCACTCCTACTGGAGGGGTGGAGCAGTGATGCTTTAATAAAAGGTGTGGGCGGAATGACGTGAGGGGATTTCCCTCCAGTTTCATTGTTGGTAGGAATGTGCTGAGTCAGCGTGGTTTGCAAAGATGAGAGTCTCATAGCCACACCCTTTCTCCTCCTATTTCTCCTTTTCTTTCTCTTTTTACCGTCCGACGAGACAACAGCTCCTCCAAGTGACTCACTGTTACTGGGATCATGTGACTTATCGGAGGAATCATGTGACATGCTGTATGTCTCGTGTGGTAGTGGGTATTCTTCGGAGAGGAAGGCCTGGGTCAGTACTGATGGCGACATGCTCCTGTTAAGCTCCTCCCCTTTCCTCTCGTTCAGTAACCATACAGACTCTTCTCCATCGTCATGGTAACATGATAACTCCTCCTCTTCCTCATCGTCATAGCAACGAGTATTGAAAAGTGGAATGGTTTCGTTCATCTCTTTGAGTCTCTTATTTTCACACATTACTGTATCGTCCGAAGACACTGATTGAGAATCAGGTTCAGTATTAGTGACCACACCCTCTTTTGATAAGACCACACCCCCTGGATTTATATCATCTATCACTATCACTTCATCAGGTCTGTCCACTCCCTCAGCTGGTTTGGTTCTGTTCTTTATTTCCTTCTCTTGTGCACTGCTGTCCTTCTCTTTGGTCCACGCTCCATCAGTCGTGTCATGATATATCGACCTCTTCTTTGATCTTGAGAGACGAAGAGACCTCTTACCTTGTGAAGATGATACAGTATTCGATGTTGAACCATTTGATGGTGAGACAGACACAGGAGGAGTCGCACTGCCTATTGTATGAGAAGAAATACTAATTTTAACCCTCTGTAGCTGCTATATTAATAATGACTATGAATTTGCCAATATTTTAAGTTATGGATTACTTGGTGGATCTTGACTTGTGGGCGTGGCTTCAGTTGGTGATGATCCTGTGGTTTGATCAAGAGATTGTAAAGTGATGTTATTGGTGGGTGTGACAGTGGGTGTGGCTTCAGGTAGAACACTAGTCTCTGCTGCAGTGGAGGATGAATCATCATGTGACCTGTTGCTATGAATATTAATGAGCTCATTAAGTGGCGGAATGACAACATTATGCCTAAAATAATAATAATAATAATAATAATAAAGCCACTCCTCTTACAGTGTCAGTAAGTCCCTTAGTTGTTTGGTTTCGTCTGATTTCAGTAGCAGTTTATTTTTGAGTCTAAAAATATATAAAACCATCTAACGGAACCCAAAGCACTAATGCATTCTTTACTTTCCAATGGTGGCTATGTACTGTCTCTCTCTTTTCCTATAAACCTCTATCTCCTCATGGTGACTCTTTAAAGAATCTTCCAACTGATTCTGACGACCTTTTCAAGAGAAGGACAGTATAAATGTAACAACAGGGTCTCTCTTCTTATCCCTTACGACTCAACTCCACTCTGTACTTCTCAAGAACTTTGCTTAAAAGACTCTCGAAACTGGCTTCCTCCATTAATAAATAATTAATGGGCGTGGCTTACATTGAATAGCTTGTCCACGTGTTTTCACGTGGAGTGTAATAACGAGCCCCGCCTCCAGTTGCAAAAGCTTGTCTGTTATAAAATGGACGAGGAAGAGGTCTTCCTGTTGCTGGAGGGATATTTGAGGGAGAGAGGGTTCACGGAGACACTGAAGAGCCTTGAAAAGGAAAGGTAAGGATATACTAATACAGCCCTTGTACCTTTGTCCCCGTGCTATTACCCGTCCTGTTCAGTGGCAGACATTTTAAAGAGAAGGAAGGACATCAACTTGTACTTAAAACAGGTCAATTGCAAGAGATATTAGGTAATGAAGCCAGGAGATGAATCAAAATATTTATAACGAGTAATCTTCAGATGATTTTGCTCATAAAAGAAGAATGGAAACTGAGAAATCACTCTCCGTAGACCACCTGGTATAATAATAATAATAATAATTATTATTATTATTTGCTTTTAGTTTGAGGATGGTGATGGTTCTTATGCTGGTCTGTTGTGGAGTTCCTTGGACTATCTAACAGAAGGTCACAATGTCCTTGTAGTTCGACTAATAGAAACTGGAGGTATAGAATGGGAGGGAATGTTCACGCACAAACACTTGACAATAGGAACAGAGAGAAGAGAAAGAAAGAAAGAAAGAGAGAGAGGGGGGAGAGAGGTAGAGGAAAGAGAGAGGGAGGGAGGGAAAGAGAGAGAGAATATAATTATTTTATTTCATTTATCAATTGATAGCGTTAGCTGTTGGGGGTTCAAAGGCTATGCTAGTATCGACCAGTATCCCTCTGCCCCTCTCTTTGACCACACCTCCTCGTTCGGTTGTTTCTCAGACTCACAAGGTTTGCAAAGGTGCTGTTCTTTGCATCGACTTTCATCCAACGAAAAGAAACCTTGTCTTGTGTGGTAGCATGGACCGGACTGCTTTTATATTGAACCTGTTCAAGAAAGAGGAGGAGGAGGAGGAACAAGAGGGTGGGGTCATGGTTCAATCATTTACTGATCACACAAAGTATTCAAATTTTAAAATTAAAAGTTTTAGCTAATAATTATTATTGTAGATATGTTGTACGGGCCCTGTGGTCTAGAACTGGTCAATACTTTATCACTGCTTCTTATGACAAGACAGCCTGCCTTTATAAGTAAGTAAAATGAAGCTAATACTTATCTCTACTGGCGAGCCTCTTTAGTCTTCAGGGTGACTTGTATCACAAAAAGAAAGTGTTCCAGTTCAAAGATCCTGTAGAAGCTGTAGCTGTATCTAAAGTAATGACAAAACAAGTTCTTCTTAATTCATTTTTACTGTTAGTTGTCTGACGTGTTTGTTGTTGGAATTAGAAATGATAATCTCCTTCACATCATCGATATGACACTGGATGATCCTGTAGAAGTATGTCCTTAGATGTAGTATTTGATGATAGCTCTCTCTCCCCTCTCCCTCTCTAGGTTCGACTGATCAACATGAATGCTGTAGGAGATGATTATGTCAGTTTCAATCCAATGCACATTTCATTCAGCCCGAGTGAAAGACACCTACTGATATCAACTGGTAAATATACACTATACTAATGATACTACTAGTAATATTGGCGGAATAATAATGGATAGATTTACCAGGACCAGCTGGTAATTATTTGTGTAAAAATGACTGATCTATAGTGTCAATTCATACACAGAACTGACAATTACCAGCTATTGATTCTCTATCAATGTTTGAGCTACTGAATTGAGTCTCCATGTCTTCTCGTTAGATAAGGATAGACTAATACTCTACGACTGGTTGAGTGGTAAACTAGTGACTAATCTTTATGGGGCCACTAATGATGAGTTCAGTCAACCAAGACACTGCTGGCATCCTAACGGACAATATGTGTATGGGGTAAGGGGAGGGGCCGGGAGTAATTAAATAATTATTAATAGACGTCTCAAGATAAGAGTATTGTAGTTTGGGAGTTACGGAGTCAAAGGATCGTCTCAAAATTAACCGGCCATGAAGGAATAGTGGTTCGTCTAACTGTACATGGCATCATGTACTCTTGATGACATGTATCCTAAACCCTCTCTCTCTCCCTCCCTCTCCCTTTCTCTCCCTCCCTCTCCCTCTCTCTCCCTCCCTCCCTCTCTCTCTCTCGTAGAGGGACCTCCATTATTGCAATGAGTTGGACTTGCTTGTGTCGTGCGGTTTCGATGGGGCAGTTAAGTTATGGATAAATAAAAGAAAAATGGAAGAATAAGAGAGAATAATAATAATAATAATAATAATAATAATAATAAT
This sequence comes from Amphimedon queenslandica, assembly GCF_000090795.2. Lineage (NCBI taxonomy): Eukaryota > Metazoa > Porifera > Demospongiae > Haplosclerida > Niphatidae > Amphimedon > Amphimedon queenslandica. Next base: position 264,278 of record NW_003546323.1, on the reverse strand, counting down.
AATAATAATAATGATATAATAATAATAATAATCATCATAATGATATAATAATAATATTGATACAATACTTCATGAATGGTATACAAATGGTTAAATATTCAATCATTATTAATAACATGTAGCAACAAAAACTTATTGTACCTATAACTGTCAATTAATGACTGGGTGTGGCTATCAGTTGACGATGGTGTCACATGACCTGTCTAAAGGACCAGATTCATTTTGGAGAAGAGGAGGTGACGGAGAGTGGGGTTGTGGCCTGTTGGGTGTGACTTCACCACTAGTGAGACTAATATCATTCATGTGAGTAAAATCACTGATTTCGCTGATTCCAGTGCTACTCATGATTCCAGAATCACCTGCTTCTGACTCCGCCTCTTTACCAGCTTCGTACTTGATCTAATAATAATAAAATAAATTAATGTGTACCAAAAAAAATCATTAAAAATGTTATAAAAAATTTGGGGTGATTTTGAAGCCATTTTTTGGAAAAAACCATGGGCTATAGCCTTGGGTATTTTTCAAAAATTGGTCCGTTTTTAAAATGGCCATAACTCAAAAATTTCTTATTGGAATCACCTCAAACTTTCTACATAGCATAAGGACATCAATATGTATCAGAAAATGTAATAAAAATTTGGGGTGATTTTGGACCCATTTTTTGGAAAAAACCATGGGCTATAGCCTTGGGTATTTTTCAAAAATTGGTCCATTTTTTAAAATGGCCATAACTCAAAAATTTCTTATTGAAATCGACTCAAACTTTCTACATAGCATAAGGACATCAATATGTATCAGAAAATATAATAAAAATTGGGGGTGATTTCGGAGCCATTTTTTGGAAAAAACCATGGGCTATAGCCTTGGGTATTTTTCAAAAATCAGCTTGTTTTTTTAATACGTGTAGCCATAACTTAAAAATTTTTTATTGAAATTGACTCAAACTTTCTACACAGCTTAAGTACATGTCATTACTAATAACTTACCAGTAAACCTCTTAATTGATCAGAGACTTTATTAATATCAGCTGGAGTTATAGGCGGTTGCAGCCCCAACCTGTTGAACTGCTCAAATATGGTGGCATTGTGCTGCAGGGACTTTGAAAATGTCTGCAAAAAAGAGAAAAAAGAATTTGATTAATGTCAGCTGCTGCTGCTGATGATACTTTTTGTCCAGAGAAACTCTTCCTTCTCCTTGCCTTCCTTCTGCTGTTCCTGTCCCTGCTACCAGCTGGTATCCATTCCTCTTCATCTTCTCCTCTCTTCCTGTGAATTACAACAACATCATCACCTTCACTCACCCTTAATGGAGGACTCAACACTTTACGGAGCTCTGGAGAGAGAGAGAGGGAGAGAGGGAGAAAAAGAAAGAGCCGGTAATAAAATACATGTACATGTAGTGAAGAATGTTTGTAGAACAAAATTTTTAATGAAAATTCTGTAAAAATGGCGAAAATTCTTTATTATGCTGGTTCTTCAATTTTGCTCAGTTTTCCAAGTGTTCTTAATAAACTCACCGTCAGGAGAAGCTGATGGAGCGTGGGTTTGGTGAGTCCTCAGGAGCGAGGGAGAGGTAGCCCTGTTGGTGGTGGTGCTTAGTCTGGTCAGATAGTTTATGAGTGTCAGACATATTGATACTTCCTCATCTCTTCTGGTTACCTCAACCCTTGTTGAACTAAATAAATAATAAATAAATAAATAAAAACTGTATAACATAATACTTAGTCTCTCTCTTACTGTTTGATTTGCTTATGATAGTCACGTTCCACCATTGTCTTCTCATTGTTACTGGCTCCTCCCTTTCCTCCTCCTCCTCCTCTCTTAGCTCCGCCCTCTTCTTCGCTGTAAGCTTTCATTTGTGCCAAGTACTCGTTTTGCTTCTGACGAAAGTCCTCGTTTAGCTTCTTTCGTTTCTGATACAACTCGCTAATTTCTAATAATAATAATAACAATAATAATTATTATTATTATTAATGAATCACTACCTCTGGATAATGCTTCCTGTTCAGCTTTTCTACTTTTATGTTGTCCCTTTCTCTCTTGGATCTCTTTACGGAGCCTGTCAGCGTCGTCACGGCAACTGTTGACCCTCTCCCGGCAATTCTTGCTCTTTTGAAAAAGGGACTGAAAGAGAGAGAGAGAGAGAGAGAGAGAGAGAGAGAGGGAGAGAGGGAGGGAGGGAGGGAGGGAGGGAGGGAGGGAGGGAG
>NW_003546323.1:258926-262062 GCF_000090795.2 Amphimedon queenslandica | reverse complement strand
AGGGAGGGAGGGAGGGAGGGAGGGAGGGAGGGAGGGAGGGAGGGAGGGAGGAGAGGTTCAAGATAGCTCAATTCAATAAATATTAAATTACATCTTTTCTTTTTCTTAGCTCATCTTGTTCGTTCCGACATTCATCCATTGTTTTCCTTGACTCTAGGAAATCTCTAAAAATAATTAGAAAATTATAATAACAACATGACAATAGCTGTTCATTAGCACAATAGGTGAAATTAATCATTATTATTATTGTTGTTGTTGTTATTTTTACTTTAGTTTAATTTTAGCTTCTTTCAGTGTATCTATAGTCTGCTGGAGTTTCCTCCTGTCATTCGTTGAGAGATATGTAAAGGTCTTTTCCAGCTGTGACTCCAACTTCCTAAGAAACAACAACAACAACAATAATAAACAACAATTGTTTATTTACTTTATTTGTTCCTCATACATTTCTTCTGACTTATACTTTAGAGAAGGAGAAATCTTGTTAGCTTTATCTCTCTGGGGAGAGAGAGAGAGAGAGAGAGGTGTAGAAAAAAAGAGAATGATATCATTAAATTAGTGACAGAAATAAACAGGAAGCAACACTAGACCTTGAACCTCAAGTATTCCCCCTCCCTCTCTCTCATTCCTCTCTACCTCTTTTGTGAAAGTTGATCCTAATGTTCTTATCCTTTCCTCAATGACCTTTATTTCTGATAAAATCTCTTTCTTTTCCGACTCAAGCCCATCCATCATTGCTTGAGTCTCCAGCAGCTGCTCCGAAGGACCTCTACTGCCATCAGACAGAACTGACATAGACTCCTTTATAATAATAACAATAAATGAATACATGTAACAGACCTCCATTATGCAGGAGTGGGGGGGAGGTGTACAGTAAAAGAAGTTGCAGGAAAAGGAAGTTATTTTAATAACAAAAACACAACAAACAGTTAAGTATAGGTACACTTGGAGCAACAAAACGAGACTCCAAGAATAAAAATCTACCATTTTTTCTACAAAACTACAGCTATCAAGTACATGTACATTCATTTTAACATTACCTGCTGTGCTTTCTTTGCCTCTATCTGCTCTGTTAGTTCAGACAGCTCCTTCTCAAACTTGTGTTTATCAGGAGGAGGTGGTCTGGGAAGAGAAGGAGGGAGAAGAGCAGGAGGAGCCGAGACAGCCAATCCTAGCTCTTTCTTAGGAGCAGCCATATTTACTGTGGAAGAGGAGAGAGGGTTATGTTTTGAGGTGTGTTGTATCTGGTTGGTAAAAGAATGGCCTGCCACGTAGGCAGTACGTGTACAGTCATGTGATGTGACGGGTGATTGGAAAGAAAGCAAACAAAGATATCCTTACCTTGATATTACTGACAACTAAAGCTTTCACTTGTTGTTGTGAAAGAGAAAGAGAGAAAGAGTGAGAGAGAGCGAGAGAAGCAGCGTCATTCCATGAAGGCCATTATTATATTTATTAATAGTGGGCGAGGCTGACTTCTGAGGGCGGGGCTAAAAATTGTTCTGACTTTTGAGTTTTGACAGTATAAATTGATAATAATTATTATTATGTTTATTTCAAAAATTCCTGTCTCTCTCTAGAGATACTGTTACTGGAAACATGAGAGAGTGATAGAAGAAGAACCTATTGCATTTGGCAATAACAGGCTTTTTATGCTTTCCACTGCCCATACTTGAAGCATTAAACCTTGATGTGTGAGACTTTCTTCTTAGACAGAATGAATTAATGACACCACATTTAACTGCATAGATCTAGTCTTCGCCCATGCTAATTGCCAGCGAGGCCAATAATAATAATTATTGTTTTAATCTTCAAATTAATGATGATTCTTCAAATTGTCACACAAACACACAAAAGAATTAATAAAATTACATAAAACAATAACAATAACAATAATGATAATAATAATAATAATAATAATAATAATAATAATAATTTTGTCCATTATATATCCTATAAATATTTAAAGTTCAAGTGTCTTCCTTTGGTGAAAGACAGTCATAGGTAGGTTGTTGTTCATTTGACGGGGGAGAGGAGAGAGAGAGGGGGGGAGGGGGGAGAGAGGGGGAGGGTTGTTGCTGCTGCAAGGGATCAAGGGAGTCATAAAGAGGTGCCTGTGGCTCCAGACTATCATAAACTGGGACACCACCTTCAGACGAACCTAAAGAAAGGACAGAATCCCTTATCTCCATGGTAACCGTCTCCTTATCTCCCAGGGTCTCGTTATCAAGGGGCATGTCATTTATTGTGGCCCCACCCACTTTAGAATAAGGATCTTCCTCGTCCTCGGGTGGAGGAGACAAGAGGTCCTCGTCATTCAAGGACTGGTCAGGAATGGGAGGAGGCTCAAACTCTGAGAGGTCAATCCCAAGGTCACCCACAGGCGGAAGGGGCGGGGCTGGAGACGTTGAATCTGCGCGTGGCACATTACTAATGGAAACACTTCCATTATCCTTAGCCCCCATGGAGGCGACTCTCTTCCTTTGAACAACACTTGGATCAATGATAGCGTACGCTAGCTCAGGGTCGTGAACAGGAGAGTCTTCATCGACTGATTGTGTGGGCGGGGCTTCTAATGATGTGGGAGGAGCCTCCGATTGACTGGGCATGTCGGAGTTAGCTAATTCTTCTTTGAGTTCTCTGACGGATGAGTACCCTGGATCATCGATACCAAGATCCTTTACTCTATCATAAGGATCTTCCTCCTCCTCCTCCTCCACCTCCTCCTCCTCTCTCTCCTCTTTTCTCTTTGTCTGTGAATTCGTTCTTTTTCTTTCTATAATTTGAGGATCAACTCTAGCGTATCCTTCAGCATCGTGTCCGACTGGCTGAGCCCCACCCTCACCATGTGACGTAACTTTAGCGTAATTATGAGACCCGCCCCCTCGATTGACGGTATCATAATCAGGCTCCTCCCCTTCCTCCTCCTCCTCTCTCTCTTCCTTTCTCACAGTATCGTAATTCGGATCAGATTTATCAAGAACCCTGTCGCGCTGGACGACAATAGAGGCAGACCCAGAGCCGGAGTCTTCGGGTACTTCCGGTAGTGGCTCATTAACACGTGAACTGAACAGTCCGACTGATTTCACAGGTAGCGTAGCTGACTTGTTGTTACCCACTAGAGAGGGTTTCACAGAAT
>NW_003546323.1:245962-256416 GCF_000090795.2 Amphimedon queenslandica | reverse complement strand
CTCCCCCTCTCCCTCTCTCTCTCCCCCTCTCCCTCTCTCTCTCTCTCCCCCTCTCCCTCTCTCTCTCTCCCCCTCTCCCTCTCTCTCTCCCCCTCTCCCTCTCTCTCTCCCCCTCTCTCTCTCCCCCCTCTCTCTCCCCCCTCTCTCTCTCCCCCCTCTCCCTCTCCTCCAGTTAAAATTTGTTAGACTAAAGAGGATAGAAGATACTAAGCATAGCTATTGAAAATAAATGAAAGAATTGAAAGAAAGGATTGTTACTACAAACAAGACAATGTGTATACTACACTCACACACACACACACACACACGCACACACATAAAGGGGAGGAGAGGGGGAGGAGAGAGAGTGTGTGTGCATGAGAGAGAGAGAGAGAGAGAGAGAGTGAGAAAGAGAATTAACATTCCAGTGTAATATCTGATACGCAGTCTTGTTTACATGATAGTAGATCAACTACTCATCAATAAAGTAATACAATAAAGTAATGAATTATACCAACAGCCCAATACTAAATGTACATGTACATGTACACATGTTGAGAGAGAGAGAGTGTGTGTGTGTGGCTCTATAGTGTCACTAATGAACTGTGTACGTGTACATAATGTGAATCCCCCTAATAGATATTGCAGTGTTGTGATATTAAAGACTCTCTCTCTCTCTCTCCCTGTCTCTCTCTTATATAAATAAGGCGGGAGTATTGCACAGGTTTCCTTTATATACACCTGGCAGCAGCAGGATTGTACAGCTGTGTGTAAGAATAATGGTAATAATAATAAAAATAAATAATAATAGATTATAATAGATAAAATCCTTGTAATTGGTGATAATAATAATAATAATAATAATGATGATGATGATAATATTTTAGTGGTTTTTATAAGGCTAAGTGGTTGTTGTTAGTCATAATCATTTCTTTCTCTCTCTGTCAAGTCTGAGTCATAACAACTTGAACATTTAAGCTTCTCTTCTCAAGTTATTGATAACAAAATCAACTTAAGTACAAGTCTGTTTATAATAACAGCTCTGGCAACACAATCTGGAATATGACAATCATCACTGTCAGAACATGCAAGTATTTGGTAAATTGGTGTCCTGAAATGTAACATTTAACTTTTGGTTTTGGTCTCTCATAATTAGCCTAGGTCTCTCTAAGGTAGTTAGATTCTATTTGTAGTTTGATCGGTTTCACAAAAATTATTTCTATTTTTGCTAGATCTAACAATCTTTATAATTCTAGTGTGCCTGTACCTGTATAATAATATGCTTAGAATATATTTATTTGTGTGTGTGACCGTATGATTGCTCACTTCGTTATGGAGGAGATAAGCTGGATATGATCTTCTCATTTCCTCATCTTTTGGCTCATTCCTCGTTAATGCCATCATTTGGCCTGAAGTATTGTAGCTCAGCCTCAAGTTGCACGGCAGAGCTCTCAGCTGAGGAGAGTCCGGCTCTATCTTGCTCTCCTTCTCTTTACTGTAGCCCCTCCAGGCGACATACAGTAGGGACGGGGAAGGAGGAGAGTCCAGAGGCTCTACAGCAGCAGTGAAGACTAGCTCCTTACAAATGGAGAGGTGATTTATAGGAGAAGAGAGGCCGAGGGAGACAAACAGACTAAGACAAGATACTGACAACAAAAGGAGAGGTTTAAGGAACATTGCGACAGAAGGAGAGAAGAGAGAGAAAGAGAAAGAGAGAAAAAATAGAACACAAACTTCACTTCAGCACGAATGGAATTTTACAGTTAATTAATATGAGTATTTTACTAACTTAAACCACGCCTACTCATAATGTTAATAAACTATCACACCTATTAATTAGTATCACGTGATCACCCACGTGCTCTAGTAAAGATGTCCACAGAAGCACAGCTCCTGGTTGGAGGAGAGAGAACTACTGGAGAGAATGTTAGGAGCCAGAATGGTAAGGGAGGGAGGGAGGGAAGGGATGAGCTGATAATAGTAACAGAAATTGGTAGTTAATGATAAGCGATGAATTTATATTTAAATATTATAATTTTTAATTAGTGACAGCAGCAATCTCAATTGCTAATATTGTGAAGTCGTCTTTGGGGCCGGTCGGGTTGGATAAAATGCTTGTGGACGAAGTTGGAGTAAGCAAATAATGAAACATATTATTAGTATATTATTGCCCCTCCCCCTCTGAAGGAAGTAACAGTGACTAATGATGGAGCAACTATCCTTAAACTGCTTGAGGTGGAGCACCCAGCTGCTAAGGTCCTCGTTGAATTAGCCGATTTACAAGACCAGGAGGTCGGGGATGGGACCACATCAGTCGTCATCATTGCAGCCGAACTACTCAAACATGCGGAAGAACTCATTAAATTCAAAATCCACCCAACCTCAATAATCCAAGGATACAGACTGGCCTGCAAGTAAGGACATTCAATATCTTTTCATGAATTATTTCGTGTGTTTTTGTTGCATATTCTAGAGAAGCAGTGCGGTATATACAGGACAGACTAACTGTTAGTGTTGATGAACTGGGACAGGAATGTCTATTGAATGCAGCAAAGACTTCTTTATCATCAAAACTGATCGGACTGTAAGAAGAATAATATATTATATTTATTTATAACATTCTCTTTCTCTCAGTGAGTCAGATTTCTTCTCCAATATGGTGGTCAGTGCCGTCCAATCTGTCAAGAGGACTAATGCTAAAGGAGAGATACGGTATCCGATCAAAGCCATCAATATTTTAAAAGCTCACGGGCGAAGCACAAAAGAGAGTGTCCTAGTTGACGGGTATGCATTGAACTGTACTGTCGCTTCTCAAGGTATTAATAACCTTTGAAATGACGTAGTATAATAACCTCTCTCCTTCTCTCCACTAGCAATGCCGATGAAGGTTGAAAATGCTAAAATAGCTTGTCTGGACTTCACTTTGCAGAAGGCGAAGATGCAAATGGGTGTATCAGTCTTGGTGACGGAGCCGGAGAAACTGGAGGGAATCAGACAACGGTAGGTTAATAGAATAAATTATTATTAATCATGGTGTCTACTTTTAGTGAGTACGATATAGTGAAGGAAAGGATTGAGAAGATACTGGCAGCTGGAGCTAACGTGGTCCTCGTCTCAGGAGGTATTGATGACTTGTGTCTTAAGTATTTTGTGGAGGCTAAAGCAATGGGAGTAAGGAGAGTGAAGAAGGAGGATCTGAAGAGAATAGCTAGAGCAACTGGAGGTATGATAATAATAATAATAATTTATATGTACATGTATTTAAACTTTTTGGACTAAGTAACGATTTATTTGTTTGTTGCATAGCAACGCTTGTCGTTTCCATGGCAAACATGGAGGGAGAGGAGACGTTTGACTCGTCTCTGCTGGGGCAGGCAGAGACTGTCGTACAGGAAAGGATCTGTGACGATGAACTGATATTTATAAAAGGGTGAGAGAGAGACTTTATTATTGTTATTATTGTTGTTGTTGTTGTTTATAGTACAAAGTCACGGTCTTCAGCCTCCATATTGCTGCGGGGTCCTAACGATTATTATGTTGATGAGGTAGAGCGTTCTTTACACGACTCACTTTGTGTCTTAAAGAGAGTCCTTGAGTCCAACCAGCTGGTGGTGGGGGGAGGAGCCGTAGAAACAGCTTTATCCATATACCTTGAGAACCTTGCGACGTCAATTGTAAGTTTATTAATTTATTTGATACGCATGTACTTATGTTGCATGAAAAGTTTGAGCTGGTTTTGATCAAATTTGGATTTGTTATGAATTTTTACCAAAATTTTGCAAAAAATGAAAAGTAGAGAATCCTCCATTTTATTACCATATTTCCTCCTCCTCAGTCTTCAAGAGAGCAGTTGGCAGTTGCTGAATTTGCTCAAGCTTTGCTAGTTATCCCAAAGACCCTCTCGGTTAATGCTGCCCAGGACTCCACTGATCTGGTCTCAAAACTGAGAGCATTCCACAATGCCTCACAAACTATGACAGAAAGAGAGTCATTGAAATGGTACTACTACCACTACTGAAGTCACACAGAATATATGTACATGTACATGTACATTCCTCGTGTCTATATGTACAAGTGTGTGTTATATAACTCATTGATGATTATATGCTAAAGGTCTTGTTGCTGTAGTGTCATGCCAACTCTGTTGACTGGGAGATTGGCAGCAGTGTAGTATTAATTACTCATTGTTGACATCTCTCTCTCTCTTATCTCTCCAGGTATGGACTAGATTTATTGACAGGCTCCGTCCGAGACAACAAGAAGGCTGGTGTCCTTGAACCGGCACTGAGCAAGATCAAGAGCCTTAAGTTTGCTACAGAGGCGGCCATTACTATCCTCCGTATTGATGATATGATAAAGATTGCTCCCAAACCAAAGGAGGATCGTCCCGGAATGCATTGAGAGAATAGAGACAGTCTCTTGTGTATTAATTAATGAATTTTGATTGTTTAAACTAGTGAGTAATGATTAATATGGACACTATCTAACATAATAGTACAATATTTAGTTGTTGCTATGCTCCACCCATACCAAAGGGGCGTGACTCAGTAATACATACGGACAATCTAAAAGAGAGAGAGAGAGTATTTTTAAATGATTGTGTTCTCTTACTTTCTTGTGAGTTAGAAAGAGACAGCCACACGTCCAAAGCTCTGTCAACATTCTTAACACTTACACCTCTCTCCATTAACGCCTATAAAAATCAATTATAAAAACATGTACCTCCAATCAGCTTCAGGTAATATAATTTTTTTTAATGTACCAAGTGCTGGTTTGTGTATAAACTTGCCTCTCTTTTCCTGCCCCTGTCATTAATTCCTCTTGATTGTAAAAGGTAGTCACAGCCATATATATAGTTCAATCTTTTAACAAGTCGTCTTCGCTGCCAAAAGGGAAACGGGAGAAGAGTCTTTATGCCCCACGAATGTGACAAACAATTCTACAAAATAAATAAATAAATGAATAAAGAAATACATTACAGTACTTACAATATGCTGTGATGAAAGACTACTAAGATCCATACTCATAATTCCAGATTCTGATACCCAGTTCCAGTCTGAGATGTCTTTCTCCTAATCTCAAGCAATGAAACCATTGTTCGTCTTGCAACCATTCCTTACTTTCTGTTGCTTAACTTTATCCAGGCAATCAGCTATAATTTTGACTGGGCCGTCATTCTTATTTTCCAAAAGATATTCCTTCAATCTTTTCGTATTGTCTTTTCTCATTACTTTATTCTTCTCTTCAAATTCCTTTCTCTGATCCGCCGACCAAAAGTGAGAACTAAGCAAGTACTTTGGAAAAGCCAACCTATTTTCAAATTATTATTCATTAATTAATTTTTAACTCTTTCATTTCTTACGCCAAGAAAGGTGCCACGTAGCCGACTAAAGGTATCCAAAATAACGCAATAGTGGGAAAAACCCTCTTCAAATCAGAAACAGTCTAACATAATAAAACAATCATTAATTATTAATTATTGCGTCTTGTTACTTTATCAATGAATCTCAAATCTTCCCACGTTATCGTGCTCTCTGGAGGTGGGCGTGGCCTAGTCCCATCTAATTTTAACCCGTTACGTCTCAAACGTCTCGCCTCCTTGACGTCTTTTATTAATAACTTCATACCTTGAACAAACGACTTGACGACAGTCACTATGTACTTCCATCTTGTTTTTAGATACCCTTCGCCCTGTTTAGAACCAAGTGTTGAGTAAAGAGAGAGTGAGGGAGGGTAGGGGAAACTCTTTTGTGTTTGTCTGAGTCTTGTCAAGGATATGCAAGTTAATTGAGTGGGCGGAGAAAAAGGAGGAGCTGAATATCTTGATGATAAAATGAAGAGTCTCAACATTTTTCAAATTTTCAGACTGTGAGAGGTGTGGCTAGTTTCTGCACGTTAAATTAGAAATAATACGGTACTTTAAAATTGCGAGAAGAAGTGAAAGATGAGTGATCCGGTAAAATGCTGCAGTGTTTTTGCTAAAGTTGTTCTCATTCTCTTAAACATCTTTTACCTGGTAAATAAATGGTCTTTTATACTTTACCTGGTTAGCTTCTCTCTTTCTCCAGATTCTTGGTTTGTGTCTCAGTGGGGCTGGAATTTACGCTTTGACTAACATAGAACATTTCAACAATGTGGTCGGGTCTGACTTTAAAATTGAAGCAGGAATCCTCGTCGGGGTTGGTATCATCACAATATTAACTGCTGTACTGGGAATAACTGCTGCTGCAGCGAGTCTATGGCCGCTATTAATACTAGTATGATAAAATAAAATAAAAATAAACCATTTTCCTGTACATGTACACCTTCCATTATTTACCTTATAGACTACTAGATGTGTTTACCCTAAAAGGAGAAGGTGTGTATATGTATGTCCATTAGTTACATTACCTGGCTCTATTGTAAATAAAACAAACTCATCACTTTTATCAAGAGCTAATATAATAGCTACTGGTATTATTATATTTTCCTTTGCCTGTGGACTATGGAGTCAGTTGTTTGTTTTTATAATTCATAAATGGACTGTATCATGATTGTACTGTTATCAGTGGATGATTATGAATAATAACAAGTGTATCATAGTAAATTCCTTCCTACCCTCTTCCTCTCTCTCCCTCTCCTTTCCCAGTATTGCTTCCTCATACTGTTGCTAATAGGGATACAGGTTGGGGCTGGAGTCACTGCGTTTGTATATAAAGATGAAGTAGTGAGCTCTACATAATACACCATTTATTCATTTATTTATTTATTTATTGATTTATTATTTTTATTTATTTAGAAAGATAGAGTGACTGCTCAGATTATTAAGTTCATGAGAAACTACACCACCAATCAGTCCAGTCCGGTCTATAATGAGGACGGAAATGAAGTTCTTGACTTTATTCAGGAGAATGTAAGCACAGCACAGATCTTAAAATGTCGTCAAAATTAAAATGTTTGTGAAAGGATTTAGACAATGCTGTCTTTCTTTAGTTCCGCTGCTGCGGGTTTCAATTTGGTTTCTACGACTGGATGTTGGTCAACATAGGATACGTGCTCTCTCATGCCAGCCTACCTGAAAGCTGTTACTGTCACGATGATAATGACGCCATCATAACTCAGAACACGACTGAGTGTAGCGTGTATCCTCCTTACACTCTGCCTGTAGTCCCGTCCAACCTTCATCTACCAGCTGGTGTTACTATACCTCCCAATATTGCTAGTTTCATTGGGTTCAACGTCACACTGAGCATATGGAGAAGAGTTAGTCTTTGAAGTTGTTTATTAGTAATTTACTATCAGTTGTAGTAGTAGTGCTTTTTTTCTTAAATATAATCATAAATGTGGAATGTAAAATTTGCATTTTTCCAGCATTGCACTCAATGTATATTTTTCATCATTAAGTTAATGGACCTTTTCTTCTTGTCAGTTCATACATATTGACATACTTATGCTGTGTAGAAAGTTTAAGCTGATTCCGATAAAAATTTTTAAGTTATGCCCATTTTCTAAAGTGAGCCAATTTTTGAAAAATACCCAAGACTATAGCCCATGGTTTTTTCTGAAAAATGGCTCCGAAATCACCCCAAATTTTTATTACATTTTCTGATACATATTGATATCCTTATGCTATGTAAAAAGTTTGAGCTGTTTCCGGTAAGAAATTTTAAAGTTATGGTCATTTTTAAAAACTGGCCAATTTTTGAAAAATACCCAAGGCTATAGCCCATGGTTTTTTCTGAAAAATGGCTCCAAAATCATGCCAAATTTTTATTACATTTTCTGATACATATTGATGTCCTTATGCTATGTAGAAAGTTTGAGGTGATTCTGACAAAGAATTTTCGAGTTATGACCATTAAAAAAATTGGCCATTTTTGAAAAATACCCAAGGCTATAGGCTATAGCCCATGGTTTTTTCCAAAAAATGGCTCCAAAATCACGTCAAATTTTTATTACATTTTCTGATACATATTGATGTCCTTATGCTATGTAGAAAGTTTGAGGTGATTCCGATAAAAAATTTTTCAAGTTATTGTCGTTTTAAAAAACTGGCCAATTTTTGAAAAATACCCAAGGCTATAGCCCATGTTTTTTTTCTAAAAAATGGCTCCAAAATCACCTCCAATTTTTATTCCTTTTTTGATACATATTGATGTACTTATAGCATTGGAAATTAATTTGTATGTTCTGTTTTGTCACATAAACAATTAAATCATGTTATATCAAAATTAATATTATTATTATTATTAGAATTGTCAAGAAGCCGTAGTGAGTTATCTCAAACACAATTTAATTGCATTCGGAGCTGTAGCTGTCACAGTAGCAGCTGCTCAGGTAAAATACAATATATAAATTAATATTTAATTTTCTCCTCTCCTAGATCCTGACATTTTTCTTTTCATGTGGTCTGGTAGTCTGTGTACTGGTTGCTAATAAAAGAAAAAGACATGCTCTCCATGTACAGGAGCTGGCCTACACACAGATGGAGTCTTATCCTGACGATAACGACAGCTTCACCAGCAGCACCAACACTTTAGAAGGTGGTGACTCTCAATATAAGAGATTTGACTAAGAACTACGTGATTTAATCATTATGCATGCTGAATTCACATTTGTGTGTGTTTGTATGCAATTGAACTCATCATTTTTATCATTCTGTACCTCATCAGTGTCATATCAATGTTGTAGATTCATGACATATACTTGTTCATTGTATATACAGTGGTTAGTTTTTAATTGTGTTTCGTCTAATATTGTATGGATATTGTGGTTTATGGATATTGTGGTTAATATTGTATAGATATTGTGGTTATAGTGTGGGATTATTGTTGAAATGAAACTGAAGGCCTATGACAATGCAATGGATGACTAGCCTTGAAGCAGAAACTATATCTGATTCAAAACACTGCTTTGTGATAATGATAATAATAATAACAGTTAGCTACACTGTACCATTTCTTATTTTCCTACCCATTACACTGAGATAAAATCTTGTTAAAATAAAATCATTTAATCATTGTTTATAAAAAAGTACAGTCAATTTAATGTATAAACAAATAATGCAAAGGCCGGGAGAGAGGGAGGGAGATAGATACAAAGGGTTTTTCTGTGATTGAGTTAAAAAGCTTCTCCAGTTTAACGTCATTATCATACGTTGCTGTGTAGCCCATTATCACTGGATGAGCCACTACTGCTTTCCAACTCAAGCCACATAATGTTAGTGACTGTGTGTACGGGCCTGTTGGTCATGGTGGCGCTGCTAAACATGTCAGAGTTCCTTCTAAAGGCAGGAGGCTCTTCCTCAGGACGGGAGCGAGGATGAGCAAAAGTGACAACCATTTTATCAGCCCTTTTCTTTCCGAGTCTGTAACAGAGGCAGCAGCATAGCAGGCTAGAGCTGACTATTGTAACGAATACTGTGAAGAGAAGGACTATGATACAAATTATATACACTGTGAGCTCCATGGTGTCTCTTCAGATTCCTTCATTCAAAGGATCTTTATTCCTTGCAATTATTCTTTAGTAGAGAAACAAGCCAGCCTTGAGGGCGAGGGCCAAAGTGCAGAGAAGAAGAAAGGGAAGTTTAAAGTTATGTCTTCCTTTAGTCAGTCGCTTTATCGTCACACACCTGGCAGTAGCCGCAAGATGTTATTACAAACTATCTTTAAAATGGTTTCCCACAGCGCATTACTTCATAATAGGAATATCCCAAAATAATTTTGGTTAATAGTAATAATAATAATAATAATAATAATAATAATAATAATAATAATAGTAATAATAATAATAACAAGAGTAGATAATACTTAGAAGTATTATCTACTCTAAGTATAATAATAATAATAATAAAAGCTATAATAATACTATTAATTGTGGAGTAGTAGTTATAATAATAATAGTTTGTCTTTCTAAATTCATTACATGTAGAAATGCAAATAAAATGTATTTAAAATGACAATAAATTCTCATTATAGCGAGAAAGAGAGAGAGAGGAGGGAGGGGATAATTAACAGTTTTAACGATACACATAGAATCAGACAAATATGATACAGGCATAATAATAATAATGATCATTAATGAGCAAAACAACTATCAACACAACAACAACTATCAACACAACAACAACAACAACAATAATAATAATGAAATATAAAAATTTATAAAGATTTGGATATGATAATAAGCTATTAATAATAATTCTAATAATTAATAATAATTATAATGATAATACTCTTTTCACACACAACCACACACGTGATGCACACACACACACACACTAAAATTTCTATTTAAACTTTTAGTCGTCGTCTTGCTCAACATCAGAAGGATGGAGTAATGAATCGATGGCCTCCAACAAGTGTTGGGTGTCTTCTGGTCTACACAACCAATGGCTGCCATTCTCTATAACCTTTAGCTCAACAGGAGAGGTAAGTTTTTGCATCAAATGTAAAGACACACTCTGTGATATGATAGCGTCTTGATCACCATGTAGC
>NW_003546323.1:234745-243455 GCF_000090795.2 Amphimedon queenslandica | reverse complement strand
CAACAAAACCCCTTTTAATTAACATAACCACCTATGAATCAGTTTAATTTATACTCCGATGTATATACATTCATTTGTCTTTCACATACCAGGTGGTTTTTTTGAAGTCTTATCAGTACTGTAGATCCCCGGGAGGTTAATCTTTATTCTCTTCCTTACTCCACTTTCCTTGGGCTTGGGATCAGTCTCGTTCTCTCCTTTTTTCTTTTCCTTTCCCTCTGGCGCGGAGTCTGGGACAGAGTCAGGCTCCTTTTCGGGAGGATCCTTCTCAAAGTTTTCGATTATATCAACACTTTCCGCAGCCATTTTGGTATTTCAAAATTACATGTAGAGGAATGTATAAACGGATAATTACAAACTTAATAACTAAAATTCTAATAACTAGCCACACCTACAAAAGGGTGACTCAAAATGGCTACTCCTTTAAAGCCTTGGGAAAGAGGCGGCTCATCTTCTTTTCCAGCTAATAATGGCGGGCAAAGAGGAGAGGAAAGAAAGAGAGAGGCCCAAGCAAGCAGCAGCAGTCCTGTAAAGCCAGTGGTACCTCCTCGTCCGCAATCAAATGCACTAACAACTTTAAATGGAGCCACAGGTAAGATCAGATAGAAAAGACATTACTTTTAAACTTTTTAATGCAATAAAATAAGCGAAATGAAACAACAGGGCCCTTGTTATAGGCGTGGCTCAGCTAAAGGGCGTGGATATTACATCATTGCTTATTGTGCTTAAAATATCCTCCCCATTCTAAAAATAGTACAGTAGTAATGGCGTCATAGTTGTAGTGATGATGGTGCAACAATGCCTCGTCTTATAAAAACGGCTCACACTCTCTCTATTTCTCATTGTCTCCTACAATAACAAGAAGAAAGCAGCACAGTAATGGAGTAAGAGCTACAGACAGACTGTGTCTCTGGAATTATGATAGAAGCAGACATAGAAGAACCCCTCAGAAAGGCAACAAGAAGAAGAGTGAGATAGACTGAAGACTAGCACCTTTACATATAACTAGTGTCTAAGAGAGAGAGAGAGAGAGAAGATGGCTTCCAGGTCTACCTCAGAGATAATGAAACAGTACAAGTCCCTGGTCCGTGGGATAGAGCTGCTCAGTGATGGTCAGGCTGCCATTACCCAGGGACCAGATGGTGGACAAGATGAGGATGACCTCTCTGTAATATACGTGAGCATATCCCCCAACGATGGGCCCTACAAAGGAGGCAGCTTCGTTTTTAAACTGGATCTGTCTGATGGCTACCCTGACGTCTCCCCACCTGTCATCAACTGCCTCACCAAAGTCTACCATCCTAATATCGACGCCATTGATGAGTATTCCGAGGGTGAGATTTGTCTTAATCTTCTTGACGAGTTGTGGAACCCTGACCTGACTCTTGAGGACTACGTCCAGGGTCTCCTGTTCTTGTTTTATAATCCTAACCTTGACGACCCTCTCAACCCTTCCTTTAGTGCCGGGGAGATTGAGTGGGAGGAGTTTGAGGAGAACGTCCGTAAGTCGTTGATGGGATACGAGATAGAGGGAGTGGAATATGAGCCACTCATACAGGATGTGGGCGAGGACAAAAGCAACGAGGGGGAGGAGTCAGAAGGTGATGATATTCTCATGACAAGCAGTGAAACCTCCGACCAGAAAGAACTCGTTACTGTCGTAACAACTGATTTGAAATCTGGTTTGGCAGAGAAGTCTAATTCTCGTGATGATGCTACTGGCCAGCGAGAGGATGTTCCTGTGGGTGTGGTCTCAGCAGAAGCTCCTCCCCCTCCAGTAACAGTGAGGGTACTGCAGAATGGATTGCCGTTGATTATAATTGGAGTTGGAGTCTGGGCGGGGCTTAGCTTGATGAGACGATTTGCTGTCAGATGATATTAACTGATTTTATTAATTAATTATGTAATTATTGTATTATAGTGTTGTCCTTGTGTTTGATTTATATGTTGCACTTTTTATAACATTATTATTTTAATTATCAATATATTATTATTATTATTATCAATATAAATGTTCATCATCAATCTGCTGTACCATGTATTAAGTTTCCTTTTTAAAAACAATAATAATTATTAAAGATACCATTATACTACTAATAATGATATTAATGTTAATAGGATACGGCACTTCACCTTATCTGTCAAACAGCTACTACACACCAACCTATCCTTATGGTGGAGGTATGCTGATGCCTTTCATTAAGCAACTCTATTCTTCCCTCCCTCTCTCTCTCCTAAGGCTATGGTAATATGTATTCAGGTTATTCAGGTTATGGCGGTTATCGTCCTTATGGTATGTATGGTACAGCTGGTGCTAATACTTACGGCATGTACTCTAATAATAATGAGGAGTCAGTTATGATGAGGAGGGCGGAGGTAAGAGAGAGAGGGAGGGAGGGAGGAAGAATTTACTGTCTCCTCTAGGAAAGAACTCGTTCAGCTTTTCAATCGGTTGAATCAGTAGTGGGTGCTTTTGCTTCCGTAAGTTAAGCATAATTGTATAATAATTGTATATTATTAATAATGTATATTATTAATAATTGTATTAAGGTCACAATGATGCTGGAGTCAACGTACTTTGCAGTTCAGAGTTGCTTTAGAGCTTTGCTGGGCGTGGCACAACATTTTTCACGTTTAAAGTAACTAGAGATAGTTCAGTTATTATGCTTCATTACATACTCTTAATATTTTTAGGAATCAAATCTGGTCAATATTGTCAGCCATCACTCTTTTAAGACGATTGCAGCATTTTTTGAGGAGATTACTAGCAATATTGAGACTAAGAGCTTATAACCAATCAGTAAACTATTGAATCATTAATTCATTTATTTATTTATTTATTTATTTATTCATTTATTTATTAGGATGAATTATGGAGTGATATTTCACACAGTCAGTCCGCTGAAGGCCCCTCCCAATCTCCCAGGTGTGTACATGCACTGTAGCCCCTCCTACTTCCGTTATTTCATGATACATGTACAGGTATTGGTTTAATGTTTCATCATCTCCTCTCAACAGGTTGTGGCCAGTGGTCATGTTTTTCACTGTTATTGTGGGTGTGCCTTGGTTGCTATGGAGACTGCTGGTATCGGCAGGTATGTGAGTAATAGTTATCATTATTATTTTTATAATTATTTTTGATTTTAGTTGAGGATAATAGCAGTTCAATTGACAGCTGGTGAGTGTTATTATAAATTAACTATTATACATGTACTTGCATTAATAACTTAATATCTTCAACATTGTAGGTCTCCTCAGGGTACTATAGCAAGAGCACTCTATGACTTTAATGCTGAAAGGCAGAACGAGCTATCAGTAGCAGCTGGAGATGAACTGGTAAGCACTTAATGGAGGGAAAGAGCTCTTGTACTAGTAGCAGTACTGTTTTTATTGGATTTTTAAAGTTGCTCTAAAATTGGGCCAAAGTCCCTATACTATAGTACAGTGACTTTAGGCAAATTTCACCAAAAATGAAAAGTAGAGAATTCTTGATTTTTTGATATTTTCTGATACATTTACATGTTCTTATGTTGTGTAGAAAGTTTGAGGTGATTCTGATCAAGTTTGGATTTTTTACGAATTTTTAAAGTTGCTCCAAAATCGGGTAAAAGTCCCTGTACTATAGTACAGGGACTTTGGCCAAATTTTGCTGAAAATGACTAGGAGAGAATTCTCAATTTTTATTACATTTTTTGATACATATACATGTTTTGATGTTGCGTAGAAAGTTTGAGCTGATTCCAATCGTGTTTGGATTTTTTATGAAGTTTTAAAGTCATTAATACATTAACAGGTCATTGCACCTGCTTCATTACAGCCTCAAGCAACTGGTTGGATCTTAGTTGGAAGAAACAGACGATCAGGGTAAAATTAATACTTATTATTATTATTATTATTATTATTATTATTATTATTTGCTATTTTTAGATTAATACCATCAAACTATATCGAGATACTACCAGATAATAGTGGGCGTGTCTCTCGTCAATATGCCACACCTCCTAAGCCTGCGTTAAGTCCTTCTGAAGACTAACAATTATTATTATTATTATTATTTTAATTTTTTATTAAAAAATGAAAATGAAAATGACAATAAACTATTAAATTATTATGGCGCTTTCTATGGCAGCACTTTATGCATGATTGACTTTATGCTCAGTGATAAATTAATTGATTTGAGTGGGCGTTAAATAAGAGTGTGAAACCAGCCACGCCTCCAGTTTGATGATTATTCATAGATTAAATGGCCCTTTCTCTCTTGCTCCTCTTCCTGTTCTCTCTCCTTCTCTTGTTCCTCCCGAGGAGGATATGGCGTTATTACAATCTCTGCAAAGCAATGAGACAGCTCCCGACTATGGCACCCCCTCACTGGTTCTGGGGACATGCAAATATTGTAAGACCCTCTTGAAACCTCCTCACCAAATCTTCCTCTGGTATATAGATTGAGCTCAATCAGTCCTTTGCAGATAAAGTATATGCGTGGAGGCTGAAGAATAACATTAACATTAACGTGTTCTGGCTGGGCCCATTTAGGGCAATGGTGTCACTCCACTTACCTGAATACTTCAAAGCTGTCATGAAAAGTAATGAAATATGTGCGGACCTTCCTCATGTCTACTGTCCATTAACTATAGATCCTAAAGCACCTGAAGCCTATTCATTATTAGAGGATTGGCTAGGTATAATGAATTCTATTGATCTCCAATGATACCCTACCCCTCAGGTAGAGGACTCCTGATTGAGAATGGATCCCGCTGGTTCTCAAACAGGCGCTTGCTGACACCTGCTTTTCATTTTGATGTCCTTAAACCTTACGTACATGTATATAATGACTGCACTGATATACTGCTGGTATGAGATAGGGCCCCATTGTTTTATATTTTGCTGGTTTAAACAGGGTAAATGGGAGAAGAGTGCACTGAATGGAGAAACAGTTGAAGTATATAACACAATTAATCAGTTAACGCTGGATGTCATATTACGCTGTGCTTGCTCACACTTTAGCAGCTGTCAGGAGAAAGGGTAATGGTTAATCTGATATCAGATATCAAATTTGTTTTTTTGTATTTTTAGAAGAAATGATCCTTATGTTAAAGCTGTCCTTGATCTCTGTGATCTTTCCGCTGAGCGCTTTATGTAAAACTGCTCAATATTCAATTACAATTTATGTCATTTTTTCTTGTATATAATGCAGGAACCCGTTACTGACTGTAAATAATTTTGTTTATTTTTATTTGACCTCAAGAGGCTGGAGACACAGAAAAGCACTGAAAGAGACGCACAAACATTCAGAAAAAGTAAAAATAAATAATTAATTAATTAATAGTTTTAAAGTTGGATGAATAATGATTGCTCTTTGCTAGATAATAAAAGAGAGGAAAGCTGTCTTGATGAATGAGGGAAGACAAGAAAGAATAGCCAAATCAAAGTTGAAGTGTTTAGATTTCCTTGACATCTTACTCCTTGCTAACAAAGTGAGAGAGAAAGACAAGCAATGGCTGAAGAGCAAGTTGTTGTATTTGATTAGGAAAGAAAAGATGGTGATGGATTGAGTGATCTTGAGATTCGTTATGAAGTTGATACGTTTGTATTTGAAGGATATGATACAACAGCAAATGGTAACGCTGATACTGATATTGATGCTGATACTGATATTGATACTGATATTATTCATAGCTTTAACGTGGACCCTGTACTATTTGGCAAAGTATCCTGAGATTCAAGAGAAATGTAGAGAAGAAGTGAGAGATGTACTTAGAGGAAGAAACCAACTTGACTAGTAAATAATAATAATAATAATAATAACTGAATTTATGTTTGCTGTAGTGATGATTTAAGCAAGCTACAATACACTCAGTGCTGTATTAAAGAGGCAATGAGACTCAATCCTCCAGTTTTCAATATATTTCGATCTCTTACTGAAGATACTGTGATTGGAGGACACTACATACCAAAAGGTCTCATTATTTATTTATTATTATTATTATTATTATTATTATTATTATTATTATTATTATTATTATTATTATCATTATTATTATTATTATTATTTAGAAGCAATGATTATCATAGATATAACAGGAATACACAGGAACCCTAACATTTGGAAGAATCCAATGGTAAAAGCAATTGTACACTAATTGTAATTGTTAATAATGTTGCCATAGGAATATGATCCGTTAAGATTTCATCCTGAGCATTCCAAAGAAAGAGATCCTTTCTCTTTTGTACCTTTCTCTGCAGGACCAAGGCAAGCAGAAGAATAGAATGTTCTTTTGAATCATTTTTACTGTTTAGGAATTGCATTGGTCAGAATTTTGCATTTAACGAAGAGCAAGTTGTCATTGCATCAATACTAAACAAGTATGTGATCACGCATTGATTGATATCAGTGATCCATGATCATAAATTGATTGGTATCAATCATACATTGATCATTATTTTCGTTAGGTTTTCACTGGAAATAAGTGATGAGAGGATAAAGGAAAGATTAGACATTCTTCCTGTGGTTCTCCTCCGACCAGCCGAAGAATTACACCTCAAACTAACATTGCTGTGACATGAAATAATAATAAAATATTAATAATTATTATTATTAATATAAATAACTGCAAGATGTGTGTGTGTTCCCAGATTTAGTTTTCTAGTTCATTGAGAAATGACGATTGAAATAATGGAGAGTGAAGGGCATACCTGAGAAAAAATAAATAATATAAAATTTATTTATTAAATATTTATTACTTTTGTTCTGTCATGTGATGCCACTTGTTTGCCTTTGCTTGTAAAATGGTCGAAACAATCTACAAAAATTTTAAATAATAATTATTAATAAATCCATTCCCTCTCTCTCTACCTTTTCTTCTTTCTGAAAATCCGACCAGTTGTAATGAAGGACAGTAGAACCAAGTTCTCTAACAAAAAAAGAGCAAAATTAATAATAATAATAATAATAATAATAATAATAATAATAATAAATCAATTACTTCATATCTTCTAAGAAAACAATGTACTCTTCGTGTAACTTTGTCAAATAATCCAGTGGGACTCCTCCTTCACACTCCTATGATCACATGATGATCACATGATCAATCACATGATCAGAGCCTTACCCTCCCTCTCTGTTGTATCCTCGAGTGACAGCATTGAGGAGAGGCATCAAGATAGACCGTTAGATGAGGAACAGGTAAGTGCTGTAGAGCCTTCTCCCTCCATAGCCCGTAACGTGAATATCCTTTAACACACAAAAGGACATCATTAATACACTGAGAATTATTGCTATACCTTCAGTTGATATGTAACCTTCTTTAGTGCAGACGTTAGCAAAGACAACGTCACTGAAGACAGATCGATCAAGAATAGCCCCTCCCCCTATTAAATAATAATAATGTTTAAATTTCATTAATTATATTCCCCAATTACAATTAATTTTTAATAGTTTGTATATTGCATATACAGCATGCAAACCTGTTGCTAAAACGTGTCTGACTGCCTCGAGGTAAGTATTGTAGCGTTGACGGAGTATCCACAGCTGGAGACTAAGAGCATACTTCTTTGGTTGAGCGTAGAACCTCTCCAGGTAAGGGTTCTCAATGGTAGGCTCAATGAACAGCTTGTAATCCAGGGAACGGGATAGCTTCTTGGCTAGAGTGGTTTTCCCAACACCTGCAAAAAAGAAATAAACAAAATTAATAAACAAACTATTCATACCAATGTTCCCCTCAATGATAACCAGTCTGTTCCCCACACCAGAGCTGCGGAGAGTAGGGATTCGCTCCGACTCTTGGCTTAGCTCGACCTCTTCATCGTGGATTCCTATCATTTTTCTTTTTATTAATAAAGAGAGCTCTATCTTCTTCTTCTTTAGTAATCTGATTGCAGCTGACCTCCCGCCAAAAATGATACTCATCTCCCACCCTGTCATCTGATTGGTCGAAAATGCACCGTATTAAACTATATTGTTCTAATTATACGAACAGAACTTTCAAAACAAATTTTGAACAAAATTTATTAACTAGGCCTAGTTATTAATAATAAAATGGCGTCTCCAAGGAAATATCCTAGAACTCCTCATCTACCTTTTAGCCCAGGTGAGAGGTACAGACCTACAGCCACCAGCTGGTCATGATGTGTTTAGGTGTTCAAGAAGATGATGTTATTTTGCCAGTAGGAATTTTGTAAGAATTGGTAATATTGTGATGTTCTTGGTTACTCGCTTTGCTCAGACCTCCATTTCTAAAAGGACAAGTTATAGTTACCGAGAAACTTGATGGTGGGAATTGCTCCATTTATCAAGGAAAGGTAAAAGGTTTTGCATTCTTACTATACTTTATGGTACAAAAAGAACAGGAATTATGGGACAAACCTTTTTTTTTTTTTTTTTTTTTTTTTAACTATCATAGCAAAAGCTAATAATAAATTAACAAATAATAGATCAATATAAGTTAGATGAGATAAATGATTTTAGTTTAGAGATAGAGAGAGATAGTTTGATAGAGGACGGGAGAGAGTTCCGTTGGTTTATACTTGATGGGAAAAAAGAGTGAAGAAAGGAAGAGGATTTGCAAATAATTGGTTTAAGATTGCCTTGGTAATTTGAGCGGAGAGAGTAATGAGAAGGAGTAGATTGAAGTAGTGGATGAGATGGTGAGAAAAGCATATTTTCTTTAATTTTAAACAAAGTGATAAGTTTGAATCCTAAGCGACGTTGTGC
>NW_003546323.1:184173-233859 GCF_000090795.2 Amphimedon queenslandica | reverse complement strand
GATACTGAGATACACACCGACAACTGGATTGACAGGACTTGATGATGAAGAAGATGATGATGATGATGATGAAGATGAAAAAAGGTGGCTGAACAAAACGGCCGGTTCGCCGATTTTTGGCTTTTCTCTTAGACAGGGCCTAGAGCCACGCTATGGGTACCAATGGAGTCCTCTGGTCAAGATGAGGTCCTCTAAGAAGTCTGGTAAGCATAGGAGCTCGTTTTCCCGGTTTAGCAAGGCTGCAAAAGTCGTGGCAGCCATTTTGTTTGGGGGTGAATCCTACTTAGTAACGCTACCGCGTTACTAATAGTACAGGATCACGATCAAGAGTGAGATCATTCGATTCAAACGATTTCTGCAGAGCTATCTCAGAAGCTCGTCTTACCCTAACTTAACCTATTCATTTTATCTTATTATTTTTCTATCACTTATTTCCGTTATTATTATCTCATTTATTAACCTGCTATTTATCCCTGTGTTATATCTATTTTCTAAAAAAAATTGTTTATTTAAGGGCTCAGTTCCCTTCTACACTGTACTATAGTACAGGGACTTTTACCCGATTTTGGAGCAACTTTAAAAATTCGTAAAAAATCCAAACTTGATCGGAATCACCTCAAACTTTCTACACAACATAAGTACATGTATATGTATCAGGAAATGTAATAAAAGTTGAGAATTTTTTCCTAGTCATTTTTGGTGAAATTTGGTCAAAGTCCCATACTATAGTACAGGGACTTTGGCCTGATTTTGGAGTAATATTTGAATCAGTATAATTACTCAGCTCTTCTTTGTAGGTATATTCTCGTACAGTCAATACAGAAGCTACTCATCCTTCATTTGGTCCAATCAAACAGTTGGCTAGTGGGATCTCTTCCCTAATCCCTGATAATATCCAACTGTTCGGAGAGAACATGTTTGGCATCCATTCAATAGAATACAACTCACTGGAATCATTCTTTTATTTATTTGGTAATTCTTATGTACATGTACAGTATAGCCTCTCTTAATGGACACTCTCTATAGCGTACACCTCCATTTAACGGACAGTACCTAGTGTACCAATTACATTCCTTACTGTATAAAATGACCTTCACATTAAGGACACCTCTGTATAACAGAAGCCCTGTTGTTTACACTATGCCCTTAAAGTGGTTTGAAACCAGTTTAGAAATAAACCAGTTTACTTGTGGACAATTTCAATGCAGTTTAAAACCAACTTATCTCTAATCACCTCAGGAGGTGGCATGAGATAATCAAACCTGTTCAAGTACTGAAGCAGCTGCATATCATGTATGCAATGTAGCATTGTAAACCAATTCAACCACAGTTACGTGTGGACACAATTAAGCTGGTTTCTGAACCGCTTTGATCCAAACTGGTTTGTAGTGTAAACGGGGGCTTAGAGACACTTTCAAGTGTCCATTATATAGAGGCTAGCCTGTATTCATAGCTGTGATGTTTTATCACTGATGCTATCTTTATTGTACAGATTGAGTTATCTTTATTGGTATGGAGGACACAAAGTAGCCATGTTTAATTAGATACATGCAAGCTAGTCCTTTCATTTTATCTAT
Organism: Amphimedon queenslandica; assembly: GCF_000090795.2. Classification (NCBI taxonomy): domain Eukaryota; kingdom Metazoa; phylum Porifera; class Demospongiae; order Haplosclerida; family Niphatidae; genus Amphimedon; species Amphimedon queenslandica. Next base: position 232,282 of record NW_003546323.1, on the reverse strand, counting down.
AGACTATACACTGTTCCTTTGTAGTTCCTTTATTCCTTTGTAGTCTGTCAACATTATTGTGTGTGCTCTTGGGGAAATCTGATGGATTGGATTTGTGTCCTGCTGCTCAATGGGAAATGTCCCAATTTCTGAGTATTTGTTTTAGCTGGCCCCCACAGAATAATAGAGAAAACCACAGCTAGTACCACAAAAGATTAAATACTATTATTATTTATTGTTATCATTTCCAATTATACTATTAAATTATAAAGTGTCTCTTGAATACAGGTGTTTTAGAAGATGGTGAGAGATGGCACAGTTGGCAATCAGTGCTAGACTATTCCTCATTACTGGGTCTCCCTACTGTACCAGTACTGACAATAGCAGAGGTAACTACAGTCCCTGATCTCCTCTTTAAAAGGAACTTCCCTCAACTACTATTGCATTACAATCTTATCTAATTATCTTACTATAATCAGCTTTTCCTCTACCTACCTCTCTCTTTCTCTCAATTTCCTTTGGAGTCTATTTTGTTTGTGTTGCTGCTTGGAATAATAGTGTTGAGTGTCTAGTTTGTACACATTTACATGTAATGCACTACTACCTGTGTATCCTAACATTTAGTCATGTACATCAAAAAATAACCTTGTTTGTTCTTTTTCCTGTCCATTTGCCTCTTTCTCTCTCCCTCTCTCTCTCTCTTTCTCTCCCTCCCTTTCTCTCCCTCTCTCTCTCTCTCTCTCCCTCTCTCTCTCCAGTTTCAATCTCTTAATGAGCTCCAGCTTCTAATTGAGAAGAACATGAAATCTCGTTCACAATGTGGTTAGACAATCCCTCAAATAACCTCATTCCTTCTCTCAAGGTTCTAGCTCTCCTGAAGGTTTTGTAGTTCGTAGCGTGAGCAGTTTCTCATACTCTGAGTTTGAAACCCACGTCTGTAAGTACGTGAGACCCAATCACATTCAGACGACCGATGACTGGAGGTTGAAATGGAAACAAGCATCTCTTAAAAAATGAAGTAAGACAGTCAGTCATCTTTCTCTTCTCGTAGTAACACTGTGTGTGTAGCCAACCTCAACTGTATTTGGCTTCAGTTGTGGTGTAGAGTTTAAGTTGACATACACATTCTATACCAACTCTTCCTTTCTGGAGTGGATATTTGACTCTCTCTCTCTCTTTCTCTTTTTCCTTTTGTCGTAATGTTGACCTTTTGGCTTGTTGAATAATAATTATATTCATATTAATTACCTTTCCTAGTGTTTGCAGATATACATGTAGTGTGGGACTGGACCTTCACTGAGTCACTCTCTCTTTCTCTCTCCATTTTGTCCTTATTTGGGAATAATAAGGTCTAAAGTACAGCTGCAGTGACCCTCCTTTACAATGTGTGTGTGTGTGTGTGTGTGTTGCTTGATATTCAATTGTGTGAGAAAGGTGACATTCTTTCTGTAGCAATTAGATGTTGCTTTAATAACAATAAAAGACTAGAAGCATATTCACAAAAATAAAATAAAATAAAAAATAATAATAATATACATTACATAGCAATATCATAAATAACAACAACAACAACAATAATAATAATAATAATAGGTAGCAAATGTTTTTATAATGTGCATTATGTGTAGGAGACAAGTGAATTCGGCTATTATATTATATTATAATACAAGTGATGATGTCATGATTAATGATTACGTCATTATGATATCACGTTCAGTCGTCAAGGAGATACATGGCAGGGTCTGGAGTAAAGGTCTGGATCTGTTTCCAGACGAGCCCCTTCCAGCAGCTGGCCTCCAACTCCAGCTCCTCGTAGTCGTCTGAGTAAGGGAGTGCTGTGGTCTCGTAGACAGGATCAGCGTAATCAGAGAGGTAAGGATGACTCAGTGCCTCCTCCACTGTGATACGTCTCTCAGGATCAAGAGTGAGGAGTTTCTTGAGGAGGTCCAGTGCGTCGTTGTTGTGTATTTCTAAAAGGTTCTTCAAGTTTTTCGGCTTTATTACTTTAAGAGATTGTAGATAAAGCTTTGTTTTCTGATGAGGTATTTTATCTATGAGAGATTGAGATGGTGTCCCCATTATCTCGAATATCTTATGCAGCTGGTCAATTTGGTTGTCTCCTGGAAAGAGGACTTTACTTCCTAATAGTTCGGCCATTATGCACCCAACAGACCAAACATCAACTACAAACAATGAGAGAGAGAGATGATAATGACAATGTATCTGTTTGTACCAATTCAAACAATTTGCATAAAAATAACAATTCCACTTATTGAGGGCTGACATCATTCAAACTAGCTGTGGTCACACTAACCAGGGAATGGATGGTTAAGGAGAACTAGTCAAGCTTCTGACCACCTGCTCTCCTTTTAATATTTACATTAGTACTAATTGCATATAAACGCCCAATGGACACCTCCAGATTACAGTATTGGACAAACACTACTATACATCTGCCCACAACCAGCATTCCTTGGTCAGCTAATAATGAATTGACTTATTCTTAATTAGACCACAATGGTTGATGGGTCATAGTAGATAGTTCTCCTGAACTTGCTCCAAGCAATCAAGATTTAATTTGTTGAGGTCAGACATGCAACCTCCAGCTATGGAGAGCTGTCACAGGGTTGCACTGTTAAATTGGGAGCTTTTTAATTAGCTGATCAAAAGGCCCACAATACACATAGCACTGATAATCATACTAAGAATTGCTAGCTGCATGTTGTATAATGTAATGTGTGCTGCAATAGCATGGCGTGTTTCTCTACCTTGTTTTCCATAGTTTTCCCAACTGAGCATTATTTCCGGTGCTCTGTAGTGACGGGTTGACACATATCCTGTCATGTCCCTGTCGGTCTGTCTTGCTAGACCAAAATCTAATATCTGCATTAGAGAGGAGAGAGATCAGAGAGGAAATGGTAAAAGTACAAAGGGATAATACAGTGGGGCACATTTCAATAATTAATGATGCTATGTATAATGAATTTCATTACTTCCTCTAATTTATTCGTGTGGTTGTTGTACACATAGTGTCTGATATACTTACCCTGAGATCACATGTCGGATTGACTGCAATATTGCTAGGTTTAAGGTCCCTGTGAATGATACCAGCTGAATGCACGTACTTCAAGCCACAGAGTATTTGGTAGAGTAGGAACTTGATGTGGTCTTCGCTTAGAATTTGTGAGGTTCTATTTTCTATAAGGAAGAAAGAGAGTAATTGATTACTAGCTAGTCCGTTGAGATCATTATTTTGATATTATGATGTGCTTCCTTTTGTGATAGCACAGGAAGTACTCAACCAGTGGATCTGAACCTTTAGGCAGTCATGCTATATTGTTCTAGTTCTAAGGAAACCAGAACTTGTGTACATACAAATTACCCTGTAAACACAGGAACACAGAATTGTTCCTTAAAAAGAATTGCTCCTTTAGTCAATGGGCCGTTTCATATTGAGTGGGTACATGCATATTTCTCCAATTACTTAACATGTTTGATTCGGAACTTTGTTAAAGGGGGGAAGTCAATGTAGAGCTAAGTTCCAGTCTTGCCTCATCTCCATTGGGAATATAATACCCATATATGGAGGTACCACACACAGCATTCTTTTGTTATAATTGTATGAATATAGACAATGTGTCAATGATTATGTTCCGTTTTGGAATTTACCACCATGGCATGTAAGCTTTCTAAAAATAGACTTTTGTTTATGCTGGCTGGTCACATGTATGGTATTTACCCATTGAAAGAATACTTACTATTTAATATCTACCCATACATTGCATGACAACGTGACAAAAATGCCTGTTATGTCATGCAGTTTTCTTTTGGTAATTCTATACTCACAGATTCTGATGTAATGCCGCATTGTTGTAGCAGCGTAAAGCATGACACTGCTACTCTCCTAACCACTACTGACCTTTAGCACTATGCAACTGCATATTCATTGTATCAGGGCATGCAGTAGACTTTGAACTATATTATTATCATAGGACGGTCTCTCTCACCTTTTAGCAGTTTGGCTAGGTCCATGCTCATGAGGTGCATCACCATGTAAAAGTCGGAGAATTCCTCTATGTCCTCACAGGGGGAGAACACGTCCAATAGTCCGATGCAGTTCTCATGTTTTAAATGTGAGAGTATTCTCATTTCCCTGTAGGCTTTCTTGGCATTGTGCCTGTGCTCGAATGGAGCATAGAGCTTCTTTATTGCAACTCTAATCCCGTACTTTGTGTCCAGTGCTGAGCATACTTGTCCATATGCACCTATGAAGGATAAAGGAACCATAATAATGAACACTGATCCGCACTGTAGTATCATAGTGATAACTGCGGTTTTCAATGTTGCATACCAGAATTGATCGGAGTTAGTTCTTGATATCTGTCAGGTACTTCCCACGTTGTCCCGTTGATTTTTGAGCTGTAGTAGCCTTGGGGCAGTCTCTTTGCCATGTTCTTTTGTATGGAGTTCTTCTCTCTCTCTTACAATTCTCAAAGGAATCGTCGAAAAGCAATCTTGATGGTTTCATCATTCTTTTCCTCTCTTTTTATAACAATATCCCCGCAGGATTAATTAATAGTTAATTAATGACAGACTCGATAGAGCATGCGCAATAGTAAATCTCCATGGCAACCAGTACTCGGCAAACAATAAGTAGCTCAAAATGGCTAGCGATGATAAGACGAGCGGGATCACTGCAGCTCTCCCTTTCCTCCCAGGCAACACTTTCACTGATAAAACGGTGACTATCCAACATAACAATCCATAGCATTACAATTAAATGATTTTTTTGCAGAGGACCAAGTACCACAGGAGCCATACATTAGCATACAAGAATGGCTACTCGATCCCTTCTCGTCCTACAGTTGGTATAGGAGGCACAAGAATACCTTACAATCAGCTCTCAGAGGCTGACCTTGATGAGCTCTCGAACATGCATCCATCCCTCACTTATGGAAACTCCAGCACTAGTGCTGTCCCCATGGTGGAGTTTGTACCAGCTCATGTCTCTTTTGACAAGAAAGTAATGGAGGAGTTTTTGTTATGACTAGGAGAGGGTTGGAAGTCAATACAGGATTATTTGTTGTGTTTAATGCATGGCTTGTTGTTTAGGCTTAGTTTGGATCCTGATCTATTCTACATATCCAGTGTTCACTCTATGTTAGTTAGGCTAGGTTAACTATGTTAGGCTGGTCTGAGTCGCATAAGTGCCACGTGTGACCATTTGCACTTCCAATTGTAACTCCTGCTAGTCATAAATAGTGACCATTTAGCGTCCCAGTGTTTGTATACAATCCAAACGTGCCCATCAATAATATTGTCATTGGTTTGGCCATAATAAAAACTTATAAAGATAATAATGATGATGATGATAGATATTGTAATTATAATCATCATCATATCATAGCGTACACCTCCATTTAATGGACAGCACCTAGTGTACCAATTACATTCCTTACCGTATAGAATAACCTCCACATAAAGGACACCTCTGTATAACAGAGACACTTTCTTGGCCATAAGTGTCCATTATATAGAGGCTAGTCTGTATTACAATATGCTTTTTTCTTCTGTAGGTGTTAAATTTTGATGCTTACTTCAAGCAGACGGTACACGAGAGTCCTGATGAGTATTATCGTGTCAGATATGTGAAGGTTTACTATTACCTGGAGGATGATTCCATTTCTGTTGTAGAACCACCAAAAGAGAACAGGTAGTGTGTAGTGACATGTAATGTGTCCAGTATTGTCATGTACATTTTGTGATCATCAAGTCATACCAACCTTCTCATGCCTGCATCCTTTCCTTTCACATTTTTTCACTCTACTCTACCTTTACCTAGTTAACAACATTTTTGTACATTCTCTCTCCCTCCCTCCCTCCCACCTCTCTCTCTCCTTTCTAGTGGCATTCCACAAGGAAAGCTAATTAAAAGGCATCAAATACCTTGCAATGATTTAGGTGATTGTTGGCACTGGAAGAAACTGAATCTTGGCATAGACGTAGCTTTTTATGGAAAGATATTTCACATTTATAATTGTGATGATTGGACTGGAGTAAGTCTATATTAATAGCTGAGATATACAACCCTTTAGCATAAGCTCCAGTTGATCATGTACACTCCATACAATAGCCCATTTGTCTGTCTGTACATGTACATGTACATGCCAATGGTCCATTATCAAATGTTGTCGGTGAGATTATGGTATAGCCTACCACACATGTACATGTACAGTAGGTGAACCTACATTCTTCTAATTGATATCCCAGTGAGTCAGTACTCTTTGTAAACATGGTCCATGATTTCAAAGACATTCACAGTTATGCTGTCTCCTCTTCACTTTGCTTGTACGTCCATTTACAAAGCTCTATTTGGGTAGCACAGTTATGATAACGCTTTCTTATTTATGGCTGTCCTGGCCCTTACAACAGCAGCAACTGGCATAACAAAGAATTCCTTCAATTTTATGAATTAAAATTCAATTTTTTAAATGATGACCTAATCAGAATTAATATTTAATTATTATAATAATAATGTACATGTATACATGTACTGTACTATTGATGCATATCATTAGTTATTGTTATAGTAATCAGTGTCTGGACATTAATCAATTTACAATGTATCATTAATCAACTTATCATTAATTATAACCCAATCCAATACTCCAACCATTGACGTAATACTCACTACCGATGAGTCCAGTCACATGGTAGGAGTTGAAAATGAGTCTAGCCAGTACTTGGACCCATGATATAGACTGTTCCACATTATATCATCAACAGCTACAATGGAAAGACTCCTCATCAGGGCATAATAAGGACACCTGTTTATGTAACACTGTAACCATTATTGTCTAATGAGAACTCAAAAATTCTTATACATGTACATGTCTATTTCATCACTGCACGTGCAGTTGCATAACATTGTCTGGTGTTAATTCTGTCACAATTCAATTTGTATGTACACACATGTACATGTACTCCAGGTTTGTCTCTGTCTGTATGATTTATGGGATTGTGATTGAGCAGGAGAGCTGATTGGATTTCTGACTGATGAAACAATTCAATTATAATGTCTGTCTAACACGAAGCAACAAACAATTACCAACCATGCACTGTACATGTACAGTAATACGTAGATATACTGCACACATAGAACTTGTCTAGTATGCACTTTATAGTCATAATGAGTTGACATGATTTGTACATGTACATGTATAATGCTAGCCAATGCAAGCATAGCTTCACTTATGGCACATACATAAACTAGTGCACAAATTGAATATACCATCCCTTTATTATTATTAGACAGCACTTATAATAGACACCACAGTTAACTAATACATGAATAGGTAGGTATAAATAGGCACCTCTAATGGTGTCTAGACGTTGTTAATTATCCTTTATAATGCCAGGCCCTTACATCCTGCCCTAATACCAATCATTCTATCTACAGTACATCATTAATATCTGTTTGTACTCTTACCTGATGTGTATTGATTGTAATTATGTCTGTGTGCATATGTAGCCTGGGAAACCAAGGAGATGAAAGGATACTTTTAAAAGTTGATGCACACATGTATCATCACTGTATAGTAAGGCGTGTACGTTATGTTATTCTTGTGATCAAAGAGTGTCAAACAGTGATTCCAGTCCTAATGTACTTTATAAAACAAACAACGTCATAAAGTCATGCACATTGTGTACATATACACGTACATGTAAATATACATGTAACTGACAGATCTAAATAATTTGGATAGAAATGAACAACAGAGAAAGGATAGGGAGAAGCTATGATCATTTATAACTAGAAATACTTGTACTTGTATGATTGAAATATGAACTTTATAATAAAAGTACAATTATTATTATTATTTCATTTTTTAGGAGTTTTTAAAGAGCGAAGGTATTGAGTTGAATCCTCCCGAGCAGCCTCCAGCTGATCCCTACACTCAGACCAGGCTCAAGCCACCACACACTTTCCACACTCCGTCCGACTTTGACAAACTGAGGCAGTTCATTGAACTGGATAGAAAGGTCCTGCGCTTCTATTGCGTGTGGGACGACAGGGACAACATGTTTGGGGAAATACGACCTTATGTAAGCTAAAGACACACACACACACACTATCAGTCACTAACACATTATCATTCACACACACATTATCATTCACTAACAGGCAAGCACTCACTGATTGTTATCATCTTGTACACACACACACACACACACACACACACACGTGAAGTGATTGTATCCCATATTATGTATACATGTTCATTAAGACTCCAGCTCATTTACATGTACCAATTTCCCTACTCTCTGTCTAAATATTGTACTACATTATTTAACAAGCAGTTCATAGCCACCAATAATAATAATAATACACTGATAGTCTCTATAGGTACTTCTTGATTGCTAGGAATTCAAAGTGTGTGTAAACATTATTAATTGTTGGCCTGACTGTCATCTGACCCTTCAAGGTGACTCCATGCATGACTGATGCTCCTATATAAACTAATGGCATTAATTAATACTGATTTACTGTACTGATAATAATACTGCTTTACTGTACTGATAATACTGCTTTACTGTACTGATAATACTGGTTTACTGTACTGATAATACTGGTTTACTGTACTGATAATACTGCTTTACTGTACTGATAATACTGCTTTACTGTACTGATAATACTGGTTTACTGTACTGATAATACTGCTTTACTGTACTGATAATACTGCTTTACTGTACTACTGATAATAATACTGCTTTACTGTACTGATAATACTGCTTTACTGTACTGATAACAATGATGATAATAATAATAATAATGATATTGGATTATGAAGCATGGCCTGGAGATCCACATGTATGTGCATATAACAGTAGATAACATACAGTATACTATAATCTACATATATGTACATGTACATGTACATATACATGTATGTACATGTTCATGCACATGCAGTTGTATGATTCCTTTATTGTGGATGTCCTTTTTATGGAGGAATGATTTTATCATCACCATTACTCATTCCTTGTAACAGGAAACTTGTACCACACGTACTCATGCAGCTATTGCATGTACTGTAGGCCCAGCTATCATTATACACTGTACATATATTGCTATATCCTCTTAACATATTTCCTGTACCTGGTGGAGGAGGATGTAGGTATAATAGATAAGTACATTATGATGGATAAGTACATTATGATGGATAAGTACATTATGATAGATAAGTGGCTTATGATAGATAAGTGGCTTATCATTTGACTGAATTAGAGGTTACTGATGCAATTGTAGGTGCATGTGATTATAAAACTGTCAGTATAAAGTCATGCTTATTAGATAGGAGGATATAATCACACTATACTGTATTGGAGGGCATTATAGACCATTTATGTACATGCATGTACATACAGTGTGAATGTGTTGTTATTGTTTGTATGATGATGTACGTGTAGTGGGAATCACTCCCTCTCTCCCTCCTACCCATTGATTAATGAAATTAACACATGACATCGTCACTGTTACTATACACACACAGTCACACACACACCTACTTATAGAACTGTGCACTGTACTTGTACGTCATCATGCTGAAGCAATGTCCTATTGTGCACTCTGTTGAAATGTAGTTGTGATGTATATAGATATAATTATTATTATTATTATTAGGAGTGTTAAACCAAATAAAGAGTCACTGCTATTCCAGTAATGCAATCAATTACTCATGATTGTGTGTGTGCGTGTGTGTCCTATTGTATTGATGGCCCATTGTTATCACAGCCCCAGTGCATTCTTCCTGTTAGCTCTGACTAAGGGCTGCTGCTGGCCTTAAAGGGCAAACATTTCTTGTTGTTGTCCTTTTTAATAATAATAATAATAATAATTATTATTATTATTATTATTATTATTATTATTATATTGATAGCTTCATTACATCAGAGACTGCTAGTGTAGGATGAACCACTACCACTTATTGTAACAGTATAATAATAATAATAATAATAATAATAATAATAATAATAATAATAATATCTGTACAGTAATAATAACAGGAATGATAAGGTTTACATTAGATCATTTACATATGCCCCACACCTTTTAATTAAATACCATTGAATTGTTATTTAAAAGAACTGTCAGTATTAATTTTATTTATTCAATAGATATTACATTATTATTTGGTCGATGACACAGTTGAAGTTTGTGAGGTTCATGAACCAAACGATGGACGTGATCCATTCCCAGTCCTCCTCTGCAGACAAAGACTGCCCAAGGAAAGATGGAATGTCCCCTGTAAGCTCCAGTACTAGTACATGTACGTGTACATGTACACATACATGTACACGTACATGTACACATACATGTATAATATAATTGACATGCTTTCTCGTGCACCGATTGTATACATGCAATAATATAAACATACCATACATGTACATGTACATGTACTGTCTCTTAACATTGCAGGGGATTAGTTACTAATAGTTACTAATTATTATTGACAGCACTGGGACTGATTGAAGTGATTGATACATGTACCGTTGGCCTTTTATAGTGTGGGTATATTGCATCAGTTAGGACAGGGACAATTAAAGGTGTGAAATTCCTGTTGGCACATAATTCCCTAGCTATCCTATGATCCATAATAGTACTACCTGTAGCTGTACTTGTAGTCATGTGCTTGGTCATGTTCCTTTATCTCCTATTCCTGCTCACAAGATGAACCAATATTTGGATAATAATAATATTTATATGTACATAAATAAGACTGGAATGTGCACTTGATTATATAACACTGATTCTTCCTCTTTACAAAGACTAACAAAGGCTTGGTTCCTATTGCTACTCTAATGATAGCACTGTTACTATACATGTACTTCTATAGTGTCCTAATGTACTCCAGCCATGCACCTAACATGTACACACACACACACACACACACACACACACACACACACACACACACACACACACACACACACACACACACACAATACACTAATCATCATCATTATACCATTACACTAGTCACTACAGTATTAAGTTACTCATTGTGTCTATAAGTACATGTACTGCTTCTCTTTATGTATCATCAATTGTATATGTACACCTAGCTCCCTTTATAATGGACAAGAAAGGTAATTAGATTATTACTATTTGGTCTATCATAAGATCAGTTATTATGGTGACGCATATCAATAAGTGTTTGCTTGTACAGGTGTTAGCATTTCCTTTTATGGGCATTTATTTACATGTATATTGTATTGTTAATATTATTTTGTCTGTTTTTAATTTTGTTATTTTGCTAAAAACAGTTAATAGTGACAATGTGTTGTTTTTGTAAATAAAATTAAAGAAAGACAAAATAAGAATTGTTATTAATAAAACTAGTGTCATGGGTCTCTCTTGTCAAAAATAACTTTATAATTTCTTATGTTTTAGGCTGTGTAGGAAGCTTTAGAATCCTGGAGTTATGAGCACTTTTTAAAACTAGCAAATTTTTTTTTCCAAAAAATGGCTCCAAAATTATCCCAAATTTTTATTACATTTTTTTGATACATATTGATGTCCTTATGCTGTGTAGAAAATTTGAGTCAATTCTGATGAAAAATTTTTTGAGTTATGGCCATTTTTAAAAACTGGCCAATTTTTGAAAATTACCCAAGGCTATAGCCCATGGTTTTTTCCAAAAAGTGGCTCCAAAATCACCCCCAATTTTTATTACATTTTCTGATACATATTGATGTCCTTATGCTATGTAGAAAGTTTGAGGTAATTCTGACAAAAAATTTTTGAGTTATGACCATTTTAAAAAATGGGCCAATTTTTGAAAAATACCCAAGGCTATAGTCCATGGTTTTTTCTGAAAAATGGCTCCGAAATCACCCCAACTTTTTATTACATTTTCTGATACATATTGATGTCCTTATGCTATGTAGAAAGTTTGAGCTGATTCCGTGCACAAATTCTGGAGTTATGGCCATTTTTTAAAATGAGTTAATTTTTGAAAAATACCCAAGGCTATAGTCCATGGTTTTTTCTGAAAAATGGCTCCGAAATCACCCCAACTTTTTATTACATTTTCTGATACATATTGATGTCCTTATGCTGTGTAGAAAGTTTGAGCTGATTCCGTGCACAAATTCTGGAGTTATGGCCATTTTTAAAAATGAGCCAATTTTTGAAAATATTAGGGTATTATAGCCCATGGTTTTTTTTTTCAAAAAATGGCTCAGAAATCACTCCAAATTTTTATTTTCTTATAAAGTACAATAAAAATTTTTGGGCTATGATGTTGGCAAGTTGGTAATCATAACAATTAATATAATTCATATTTTTACAAAATGAATTTGGAAATATATTAAACAAAAAATGTATTTTCATGCAAATAATATTGAACAGAATTGAATTAAAGAAAGAGGGCGGGGCAGGTATATAATTAATAATAATTATGACAGAGAGAAAGAGAATAGTACTAACTTATTGATTGTGAAAAGGAGAGAGAAAGATAGGTAACAATAATGAAAAAAAAAGAAATGAAAAATGATAAAGTAGATGATGACTGTCAATGCTGTGGCTGCCAAAAATGACAATAATAATAATAATAATAATAATAATAATAATAATAATAATAATGTTATGTACATAGTTTTTATAATAATAATTTTAAACTAAAAATAAACAGCGTAAAAAGAAGAGAATAAACATCATTTTAAATAACACCAACAACAATGCCAATCTGCTGCTTTATCCCTCTCCCTCTTACAATAATACGTTTCCATGGTAACCTGTTGTCACGAAAACTGTAGCCGCGGTGACCGTTTAAAAAACTCGAAAGAGTGGGTTTGGTTGAGTGGTGGGTGTGTTGGCCGGTAACTGAGGCATTAGGGGAAGTCCCTGTGATAAATCATGAGCTATGCTACCCACTGGCTGCTGGTACGGCCAACTAAACGTATTACCAACGTGCAGCGAATGGGTGGGGTTTTCAATTGAATGAGTGGGCGGGGCTATGTGTAACGAGTGAGGATGACCGTCCAGTGAATGAGTGGGTGGAGCTATAGGTGGGGCTAAGTGTAATGAGTGAGTGGGTGGGTCCATTGAATTAATGGGCGGAGTTGAAGGACTGAGTGGGCGTGGTAATTGATGGATTACATTCGGGTGAGCGTGGTGAGATAATGGAGGCATGTGTATGCCATAAGAGGAGGAGGAAAGGGGCGGGGCTATCAAACGAGAGGAATGACCAGGAGAAGTGGACTGGAACCGAGACTGAGACGGCTGTCCGATCATGACAGTTTGGAAACCTTGAGGTGATGTGGGATGAACCAACATGGCCGCATGATTAACCAGCTGCTCTATACTAACTATACTGTCCTCCGTTAGACTTAGCATCGTCTGAGAGTCGGGGACCGTGGTTACCGTAGCAACCATATCGGCAGGGGGTCCCTGGATGGGATATTCATAACTCAATTTTAGTGAGGGGACTGGAGCAGACACCCCCCCAGTTCCTTCGATCGGGTTTTGAAGATGAGAAGATGAAGCTTCTGAGAAGGTGAAAACTGATTGGTCGGTTTGAGACGGAGAGAGAAGCTTAGCTCCACTGCCGTCCAGTGCTGATGCTGGGGTGCGAGGGGGCGGGGCTAAGGCAGTGGGCGGAGTCTGTACTTGAGTACACTGTGACATGTGCTCTGGCCAGTGAGACTGCTGACAGACGTCGTTACAATAATTAGCATTCCAACAGCAGTTGTACTGAGCCTCCTTAAAACAATAACTACACTGTAAAATGAGAGAGAGGGGGAGGGGGGAGAGAGAGGGGGAAAAGGGAGAGAGAGGGGAAGGGGAGAGAGAGGGGGAAAGGGAGAGAGAGAGAGGTTAATAAATTTGTTAAGGGGACACGTGCCATTGAGCACATGCAGGACAAAACAAAATGGCGCACAAAAAGAATTGCAAATTGAAAAAGTCACAATAAAGTACTTTATGTACTCTCAGTTGCTGCATGGCAGACACACAGCATAACTTACCCATTTCTTCTTCTTTGTTTCGAGTATCGCCAGCTCTTTCTCAGCCTCTGCTTGAGCTTTCACTTCAGCAATGACTTGCTGTCTCTCTATGTCAGCACTCGTACGGACCTAAACAACAAGATACTTTAAAGTGCCTTCAAAACCGGACCAAAGACCATGTACTGTAGTACAGGGTCTTTGGTCAAATTTTGCCAAAAATGACTAGGAGAAAATTCTTCATTTTAATAATATTTTCTGATAATACTTAAGGTTCTACATTAAATACTGTCTCTTACCACTTCCATTGATTTCTCCATTTCTTCTTTGAGTTCTTTCTTCAGTTTCTCCAGCTGTGATCTTGAGTCAGGTACAGGCCAGGCTGTGTGCAGGTGCTCCTTGATCTGTTTGGCGCCGGATTTGCCTTTTGATTCAAATATTGACAACATCTCTATGACAACAGTCTTGATAGATGACATTAACTAAAGACAAAGAGATGAAGTAATTTACAAGCTTTCACTCTCTCCCCTCCGTCTCTCTCTCTCTCCCCATCCCTCCCTCTCTCTCTCTTACTTTTTCTGAGAAGTACTGGTACCCCATGTCACTAGAAGACCCCACCATTCCGTCTAGTCTAGCGTTGTACGACTGGTCAATGGTTCTCATTGTATTAGCCAACAAACCTTCTCCGTAATTAACATAGCCACTCCCACCGCCACCACTGTTACCAGTAACCTCATCAGTTTCCATTACTCCTCCTCTCTGAATGCAGCTGGCGTATCCGTTTGTATCATAACCAGTTATTAAAGATGGTGTACCTTCGTAAGAATATGAGGGGATCTCGTTTTTCTTGTTTCGAAGTTTCCGAGATGATTTCTGAGGCGATACATCTCCACCTGCTCCTTTCTTCCGTTTCGGTTGTCTCTTAGCATTAGGGTCTACCACAGCAATCGCTCTCTTACCAGGTGGGTAGATACTACTGAAGGCAGTCTCCATATCCTCCTCACCGCCCTCATGGGCGGAGCTATCTCTAAGCTCAAGGGCTCTCTTTTCCGCTAGATTATGGGTTATTAGTGATAGGGCGTCACCTGGACGAGACTGGGAATTTGAACCACTGCTGGCCACGCCCCCTGAACTACGGTGATAGCTGGAAGGAGGATTAATAACTTGGGCGGAGTATTTTGAATTAAAGCTAAACACCTCCGGTCCCATCTTGTTGACCTTTTTGCTGCCCTTTAGCATCGATTTATTAGCTGAGGGAGCAACCCTTTTCCCCTTCCCCTCCTCCCTCTCTCCCAGGTCAATGGTAAGGCCACCAGCATCACTCCCAGGACTAGACGGCTCCGAGCAGTGACCGGAAGGTTCTGAAGATTGAGCGAAAGAAGCACTGTTACCATGAATAGTGCCGGACTCATCAGAGGATAACGGAGGGTTCACCACCACAATCTGAGGGGAACATGGAACGTGATTAGACACGTGATACGTAGGGGGCGGGGCTACTGATGACTCCCTGCTCTCTGACTCCGCCCTGTCGTTAGGGTACCCATTATGGCTGCTAGAGGGAGTAGGAGACACTGACATGTTCTGTTGGCTAGGGGTTGCTAGTCTATCCGACTTTTCTTTCTTCGGAGGACGAGGAATCTTAACTGCAGGCTCTCGTGGAGGAGCTGGTGGCGCTGGTTTCGAAGGTTCTGCCATTTTCTCGGCAATAAACTCATCAGGGGTTTTCCCTGTGTCGATGTACTTCAGCATGAGGTTAATGTTGTTCCTGTATTTGGAGAGTTCGTCCATAGCAATGGTCCAATGAGCAGTCTTTGTGGTTGGAGTGGGTGGGGGACCGTTGAGAGCTTGTATGCAGTTCCTCGGGACGAGGGAGCGATCGTGCTGTCCAAAGAACCTTACGTCACACTTATCTGAGGTCTCACTGATCAACTGAGGGAGGGAGAGAAGTTACGGTTTAAAAAGTACATGTGACTAAGCTTGGTCTGTCTCTTACTTTGGCTGGCCATAATGGATACCCTCGGACTTTAGCAAGTACAACTTTATGAGGAGGGTTCTGTTATAACAAAATAAAATAAAATATCATTCCTAAAATGTAAATGTACTATGCAGTGTGAGTGTGTGTATGTCTGGAGGTGAGTATCAGTAATGTAATACCTGAGTCCCTTGATATCTGCCCTCAGCTTCACCTCAAGCAGATATCTCAGTCCTCAGGTATTACATTACTAATACACACACACACACTCCTCTAGAGGGGCTGGTGACTACATGTACTACATATTCTTACACAAGGAATGCAGAACCAGTCATTTGGTTGTTTGACTGTTAATCCATAGCAACTGGGGCATAATTCAACTTCTCTCATCTTAAAAAATGAAAAATAAAGTAAAAGCAATATAAAAAATAAAGTAAAAGCAATAAAAATAATAAAAAGACTTACGTCTTCCTTGCATATCTTGACTATTCCCTTTGCAATCTTAGTCAGAGCGTGCTTACCTGTTGCATGATAATAATGAACAAGTGTAAATCAGGTAAGGTGATACTATTGACCAACTAACACATTCAACTATATAATCACTGTTAGATCTAGGTGGCCCCCAGTTTAGGAGACTTTTGGTCTCTCGTACTTAGCCCTAGGTGTCCTTAAGTCTACCATTTTTAGCTAGATTAGTCTCTCAAAATATTTATTTTTAGATCTATCAGTGATTATAAAACTCTCTCTCTCTCTCCTTCCCTAAGACCCTAACCTCCATTGTAAATGATACAGTTGTGGAGTATCCATTCTGTTTGGTGAAGAAACTCTCTCGTTGAATTATAGTACCCTGAGAGAACTCTCTATTAAACATTTAGAGGGATAAACAGTAAGCCACACCTACAAACCCAACCCACCTCTTTAATGATCCCCAGGTGCATTGGATGAAAGACGTATTCCCGATAATGACTAATGATGTCTTCTGGGATGTCTTTTTGAAATATTTCAGTCTATGAAGTAATAATAATAATAATAATAATAATAATAATAATAATAATAATAATAATAATATCTTACTCCTGGAAACATCATTCTGCTGATGGCCAGCTTCAACAGCTCCTTCAAGTTGTATGGTCTTGACCTCTTTGGCTTTCTTGAAATATTCTGAAATAGATTGAACAAACAAAAAGTGATAATGGTGATAATCATGTCAATAACTTGTACAGTTCTTTGATCTAGTGCCCTCCCTCTCCTCCCTCCCCCTCTCCCTCTCCTATGGTCCTACCTTACAAACTGGGCAGATCCATTCTTCGTCATCATCAGGTGCTTTAGCTAACCCAGAGCACTGAAGGTGAAATACTCTCGGACACTTATCGCAACACAATACCTCCCCTCCTTCATGGCAAACCCAACAGTAAGAGTCGTTCTTCGATATCTCCTGAAAGAACAGAGAAAACCAATACCATTGAAAACCCTTTGCCATAAAATACCTTCACCTGCTTCTCAAAAGAGTCTCCTCCTCCATCTTTGCTGGTGAGCTTCTTCTTCTTGAGGATAAGAACCAGCTTGCTAGGGAAGCTGCTACCATCACTGCCTTCTTCTCCAACTGTCGAACTGGTACTACACGCACATAAATAATAATAATAAAATAATGAAGAGTTCTTCTTTATGTAGTTATTCTTAATGGAGAGTTGTTTTTAATAATACACATTGTACTCGTGTATTAAAAACAACAACACAGTTATGATATATATACGGTATATGTTCTTATTTTAAAACAACAGCATCAGTAGAGTATTCATGGACTACCCCTCCACAATACAAAGTCTATAATGATATTCATAAGGTCACAATGGAGTGTGTGGTTAAGTCATACAGAGTAGTACAGGTTTGTGTGTGTGTACATGTATGTCCTTTTATGGAAAGGGATAAAGAGGAAGAAAGGGACATTCAATATGTACATGTAATCATGTCCCTCTCTCTCCTCTCCTCCTTTAAGAGGGAGAGAGAGGGAGGGGGGGGGAGAAAGAGAGACATGAGATTCATAATAAAACCATATCAAAACTAGTTGATCATGTACAACGCACGTTTCAAAAGAGACTCCATCTCCTTCGTGAGTAGTAGGACCATTGATTGAAGGAGGAAGAGGAGGAGGAGGAGGAGGGTTACTCGTCGCCCCCAAAGAAGTCATTGTCACCTGTCCCGTAGTACTGGGGGTGTCAGTTCCAGTGGACAAGGGGACCGAAGTTGGGGGCAAAGGTGCGTACCCACCTCCCGTACGACCGTTTGCGTTTATGACGGAATCCCTTTCCTCCGCTGTGCCGATGGACTCCATAATAGAGACTAATGTAAAAAAGGAAAGAAGAGAGAAAGAGAGGAGAGAATACTGACACAAATACGCTGGTATATGTCATTAATACAAACACAGAGCGCGGGGGAACGGGAGGCGTTGTTGGCCTCTGACAAAGCCTTACCCGAGCTTCTTTACAAGAAAGTGCGAGTTTATGAACTAATGTCCCTGTGAGTTCTGCTAAAATGGAGAAAGGAGGAAGGAGGGAGAGAGTGGCTCGGGTTATTAATGGGGGTTAGAAGTCGGCCACTATATCGCTCTGTAAATGAGGTAGGATTCAATTAAGAGGGCCACCCGCTCAAATTGAGACGGGCAAAAATATGCAGTCTTTTTGCAGATGCAGCAAAAAACAGAGAGAGAAGTCGGCCTCTCTTTTATTGCTGTTCTAGTGCAAAAAGAAGATAATTGAAAGGAGGATGGACTCCAGTGGTGGCATTTTATTGCTAGCTTTGCGAGTCTTGGCAAGGAAAGACAATAACAACAGCCTTCATAAAGCCCCGACGGACGGGAGGCTGGCAAAGAAGCTCTGAAAGACAGCTCTACACCCACCCCTGCTCTAAACTTTAAAAGATTTTGCAAGCGGCAAGTACCTGTGCTCAAACAGTAAGGGTTTATCTAGCAAGAGACATGTGAAAGAAGCTTTCTGGCCGTTCTTTAGTTGCAAACATCATGTTGCTGCATGCATTGGAGGCCGGGGGTGTGGCTATTTTGTATTTTGTACACGTGTACATTTACAAGTACATTTTGTAAAACCCCTTTGTCTTTACAGGATTCTCTTCTTCTCTCTCCCTCTTTCTCTAGGTTCATGGCGCTAGCAGCTTCAAGGCTGAGGAGGCCTAATGCCCGAGGAGATGGTCCGCCTGTCTTTAGTCACGAGTTTATAATACAGAACCACGCGGACATTGTGTCTTGTGTCTGTGTGGTCGTGTTCTTAGGTTTACTGCCACAGGTCAGTAATGGAAAGAGACTGAAATAGAGAGAGAGAGTAGAGAAAGGATGAACTACATTTAATGGCATTAATATTTTAGTGAATCTTTATATATTTGTTGGTGTTTTTAGGCTACTAATTCCATTGCCTCTAGATTCATTTTTTTACAATACAACGAAACAATGGAGATTAAAGAAAACGATACAGGTAGACTCCCTCCATCTTTATAACATCTTTTAACGGCACCTCTTTCTTTCCTTATAAGGAGTCGCATCATCCCGTATCGATAATAAACCAGCTCCGGTGACATTCTATCGCCATGGTTGGGGGGATGCTCTGAACGTTGTCTTCTACTCTTTGATTTGGATAATTATACATGCCATCATACAAGAATATATTTGGGAGGTAATTGTATTATATTATTATTATTATTATATTGTGGAATTGTGTGTTTTTCCCCTAACCATCTTCATTTCCTTGTTTATCTTATATTTCTCCCTTCTTCCTCTCCCCCCCTCTCTCTCTCCCTCCCTCTCTCTCCCTCCCCCTCTCTCTCTCTAGCGTACTGTAAAGCGTCTGAGGCTCTCAAAGACTAAAACCAGTAAGTATCTTGATTCCGGTAGTATGCTGGTCTTTTATGGGATTTCTCTTGTGATGGGCGTCGACCACATAATGAAAGTATGAATATGAATAAGTTAATTATTAATTAATTAATTATTATTATTATTATTAGGGGCAGTATGCTTTGAATTTTGGCAGTGAGTTATGGACTGGCTATCCTCATACTTTAATGAAGTAAATAATTAATTTATTATTATTATTATTATTATTATTATTAATAGGCTCTCACTCAAATTCTATATGCTCACACAGATGGCTTTCTGGCTGCACTGCTATCCTGAGCTGTATATTATGAAAACTAAGAAAGTAATGAACTACCTGATAGCATTCTGTTTCAACTTCATATGTACATGAATTATCACTGTTAGATCTAGAGGGAGTTTAGGAGACTTTTGGTCTCCCATATTTGGTCTAGGTCTCCTGAAATATCCCATTTTTAGGTTTTAGTTTTAGTCTCTCATATTTAGCCCTAGGTGCCCTTAAGTCTATCATTTTTAGTTAGATTGGTTTCTCAAAATTTATTTGTTGCATTTTACCATAATGTGTGTGTGTGTGTGTGTGTTCAATATTATGATTTGTTTGTTATTTTAGGATGATGCTTATTCGAAGATTGTTTTGTATACAGTTTCTTTTCTAATCATATTCTCAGCTTACGTGACATAGTAAGAGTTTCTTTATAAATACAACACTCTCTCTCTCTCCTCTCTCTCTCAGTCTTCAGAGGTTAGCAGTGGTCCTTCTTGTCATCCATTATATTGTTGAGTTTGTTTTCAATGCCTCCTGTCTACTCCATTATCACGGTAAAGATGAGATTGCTAAACTGAGGTAAGCTTTCATTCAATTGATTAAACTCCATCCTCTTTGTGTCTCCATTGTTCTTCCTGTATTGTTCTTTTAGTTTCAAGTTGTGGTGGTTCCTGTTTCTCTTGGCAAGGATAACGTCCATCATACTATCAGTGGTCACACTGTGGTCAGTCTATTATATCTATCAGATTGTTGGAGTAACTTTTAAAAATTCATAAAAAATCCAAACTTGATCCGAATCAACTCAAACTTTCTACACAACATAAGAACATGTATATGTATCAGATAAAATTATAAAAATGGATAATTCTCTACTTTTCATTTTTGACAAAATTTGGCCTGAGACAATGTACTATAGTACAGGGACTTTGGCCTGATTTTGGAGCAACTTTAAAAATTCATAAAAAATCCAAACTTGATCAGAATCAGCTCAAACTTTCTACACAACATAAGAACATGTATATGCATCAGATAAAATTATTAAAATGGAGAATTCTCTAATTTTAATTTTTGGCAAAATTTGGCCTGAGACCATGTACTATAGTACAGGGACTTTGGCCTGATTTTGGAGTAACTTTTAAAATTCATAAATCTATGCTTATTATTATTATTATTATTATTATTAGGTTTGGTATAAATGAAGCTAACGGTCCTGTACTTTTGTTCAATATTAATCTGACGAGCGTTCCTGTACGTATGTCCATTCTTCTGTTCATCGTCTCTCTCCAGGTGTGGCTCCTACTGGTACTGTACAAGCATAGGAGGAAGGGGAAGTCTGAAACCACACCTACTCCTGCCCCGCCCACAAAGAAGCCTAAGCCAAAGCCGTCTCCTCGATCAAACAAAAACAAGAAAGAATAAGGCGTCCAATAGGATTTCAGTTGCTATAGGAACTACTATTGATTATTATAATAATAACTGCTATAAAAATAGTTCTTTTATTTTTCTGACTTCCATCTTTCTTCAATTATTAAATAGCATTAATAATGACACCTTTATAATGAGGACATTTTGTAATGTCCCAAAAGTACCTCTGAAATGAGGACACCTCTGTATTAAAGTGTCCTTAATAAAGAGGCTACACTGTACATGTATTAAGGACAGGTAGTGTGGGCCCAATGGTGTCCTTAATAAAGAGGCTACAGTAAAAAACGTGAGATTAGCTCTTCAATAATGAGATACCATCATTATAATATATTACAAGAGAAAATGAGAGACAAACTCCATCATAACTTGAGTGTGTGTGT
The DNA here is from genome assembly GCF_000090795.2 of Amphimedon queenslandica. Lineage (NCBI taxonomy): Eukaryota > Metazoa > Porifera > Demospongiae > Haplosclerida > Niphatidae > Amphimedon > Amphimedon queenslandica. The sequence goes on along the minus strand of NW_003546323.1, from coordinate 210,374 downwards.
GTGTAGGGTTTAACATGGGAGAGAAAGAGAGAGAGAGTCAAGAAAAGTAAAAAAAAGATTTCACCTGTCATACAAAAAATGTGAAAAATGAGCAGTTTAAAACACAACACAACACAACAGCTGTTAGTAATACAGCAACATACTGCCACACCCCCCGGATGTTATATATTTACATATCAGTTTGTTATGGTGAGACGTTAATTAGAATAGCAATAACCACACCCCATCCTTTCATCACTCGTTATCGCTGGAACTGGAACTGCTAGAGGATCCTTGGCTGGAGAGATTTCTCTTGTTCTGGGCCACAAGACTTGAAGAATTGGTTGGGTTGTTGGTTGAAGAGCGGGTGTGGTAGGGGGCAAAGAAAGAATGTTTGAGAGCTTCAGAGGCTGTCATTCTCTTTCTTGGCTCATATGTGAGTAGCTGTGTGATGAGGTCAAATAAATGTTCGTGTTCTGGTTCAGCTGAAAGAATGTACCGCTGGAGGAGGAGGAGGAGGAGGAGGAGGAGGAGGAGGAGGAGGAGGAGGAGGGGAGAGTTTGGGGAAAAGATGAAAAAGGAAGTAGGAAAGAGTGGTAAAGAAAAAAACAGACACAAATAATGTACAACATATTAATAAAGCTATAAATTGATTTTAAAGAGAATTGGCATAGTATATACAATTCCTAAATGTGCTTTAATTAGAAATCCCAAAAGTGCACTCTAATTAGAAATCCCAAGAGTGTGCTTTAATTAGAAATCCCAAGAGTGTGCTTTAATTAGAAACTAACTTTAAGTTTCCTGCAGTGTTCTCTTATGTAGCGTCCGTCAGGACTCTCAGGGTCCCAGTCCAACTTCCCGTGCCAGAAGTACTTGCTCTTCCTGCTCTCCCTCACGAACCTGACAGGGAGCGGGCCCAGGATAGTCTCCATCATTGCTAGGTGCTCAAGATTATCGTGGGTCTGAAAGAGGGTGTGGCCTCGATACAGCTCAAACATTATACACCCGACGCTCCACATGTCACAAGGATGGGACCATCCTAATTCTACGAGAGGAGAAAAGAGGCATTAAATAGAAACTCGGTACACATACAAGACACGTTGGTACACAAGTACTTACCAAGGATTACTTCAGGGGCCCTATAGTGTCTTGTTGATACCACAGTGCTGTGATGTTCATCGTCAAAGGTAGCTGAACCAAAATCTATCAATCTCACGTCAGTCGATTTCACAACTCGAATGTCCTGTTTCTGAAAATAAAAGAAATGCAGTGATATTCAAAATATTTAACAAATTGTACTACCAGAATGTCATAACACATTTTTACTAACAGTAAATAGTGTCACTTTAATTCTTCCTCCCCCCCTCTCTCTCTCTCTTACTTTTCTTGCGTCGTAGTACATGTCGTAGTCAGAGCTGACAAAAAGGATATTCTCAGGCTTAAGGTCAGTGTGTGTCAGTCTTGTCTGATGTAAATCTACAATAAATAAATAAATATAAATAATTGTTATAAATTTCCTGATAGTCCAAGCAGGTATAATGTAAATAACAAATTGACAGCAGACTAATTACGAAGAGTGCAAGAGTCAATATTTATATTTATTTGTTGTTTTTGTGAGTGTGACGTCAGGTAAACATACATCGGACTGCTTTTATGAGCTGCCAAGAAATATGTCTGACTTGTGACAAAGAGTAAGGGTGATAGTTATTGTCTTTCTGCAGAGAGAGAGAGAGAGAGGGAGGGATAAAAAGGGGGAGAGAGAGAGAGAGAAAAAAAAACATGTAATGACACAGATGAATAACACAGATAAAGAGGGAACTGTCAAGCAAATAGGACATCTGTAGCCATTATGTTGCAATCATATTGTATCCAATATACATGAACTGTATAGTATACTAATTGTTTACCAGGAAATCAAAGACACTCAGTCCAAGCATATCGAAAGTGAGTGAGATGTGACCATAATAATCAAACCAGTCTCTGAGCTGGACACATAGCCTATAGGGAAAGAGGGGGAGGGAGAGAAAGACATAAGGTCTCTTCATTCCTTCATATCTCTCTTACTCTTGTCCATCTTCAACTATGTCTCTGATTTGTTCAAGGACACGTATCTCTATCCGTGCAGCTGCCCTGTACTTGGGGACATTCTTAATTATCTTTACGGCAACATCCTTGCCAGTTAACCTGAGGCAATAAAAAGTAATGACACACAAAGGACATAGTAAAGACAGTGACACACATAAAGTATATGAAGATGATAGAAAGGAAGAAGACGAGATAGTTCATATAATCATTATAAGATTGCTAAATAAATTTTAGAAGATCAATCTAACTAAAAATGGTAGACTTAAGGGCACCTAGGGCTAAATATGAGAGACTAAAACTAAAACCTAAAAATGGGATATTTTAGGAGACCAAGACCAAATATGGGAGACCAAAAGTCTCCTAAACTCCCTCTAGATCTAACGGCTGGGGGTGGGTGGCTGGTTCTAGATGATAAGGAAACTGGAACAAGTAGATTGTGTAGTATAAACTCACCATGAACAGGATAAAGTCATTATGGGACAAGGTTGTTGTCAAAAGTGTGCCTTAACCACAAAAATAAATCACATTACAACTAGCAACACAAGAATCCTTTCAACAGGTAAACCACAGCCCATGTACACACACATCATCACTATATGATATTATTATTATTATTATTTAGGACTACTATATTAGGATAAATAATAATTATTATAATCCTAATACAGTAGCTATAAGGAAAGAGTGCGATGACAGTTTTTAAGTCATTCTGCTAGCAGTAGTACAGTTAATTTATATAATTCCTTTTTAATAAAGTCAGAGTGCCAGCTCCTTTCAACATGTGTACATGATGTGTATTGGCAATATAGAGAGTAGCCAATTTGTACATGATTTGTAAGCAATGTCAAAATACATGAGAGCTACTGTGTGTCTTAATCATTTACTACTGCACCTGTCCTTAATACAGAGGTGTCCTCATTTCAGAGGTAATTTTTTTATAGGCTTGTACCAATTGGGACATTATAAAATGTCATTTTATAAAGGTGTCCTTATTATAAAGGTGTCCCGATTATAAAGACAGTAAATGAGCTGATAAGCAGTTGTTTATTCATTAGTATAGTAACAGATATTACTACTCCACTACAAGCAGGAGCATGTGTACATGTACATGTACACAGTATATATTAAAGCAATAGTGAGACTGGTACTATCAGACACCACAAACCCCTACAAATTATACTATTCCCAGGATTCACTATCACCACTCAATAAATATACTATCAACATAATACACATGTAGTACAGTATTATAGAGGGAGGCTTATACTAACTAGTACATATGCTGTACATTTATTGGGTTTCTGTCCTTCACATGAGTAGGTTGATATAATTATACTTGATGGAGTCCTCAAGGCTTTTGAGAGTAAGTGATAGTGTGTGTATGTGTGGACACATTGAACTAGCCAACCAGAAAGTGATGGCTTGTATACAAACAATTGAATTGAAATTGATTAAGAGAAAGGGAGGGAGAGGAGGGGAGAGAGAGAGGAAGAATAGAGTGGGCAGGTAGAGGAGACACAAAGGAAATAAGAGACAAAACTGTGTATGGAGTGACTCCTCTATTGGTGGAGTCTAACAATGAGAGACAGGAACAATAGACTATACAGCTAGTCACATTAACCAAGAATTTATTAAATAAATAAAGTCAATACAGAACACAAACAGACATGCCTAAAGACAAAATTAATCCACCACTATAGGCCCACAAACACAATAAGGGAACATACACACACGTACACACACACACACACACACACAATGTCAAATTTAATATTCCCCTAATAGTATGATATGACAGTGAAGGAGGATATGTAGTGTACTTGGTTTAAAAGGATACATCATGTTGTACAGAAACCTTTAGCATCAACATTTACAAGGAAAATAAGAGACAAAATTATTATACATAGGGAGGAAAGAGAGAGAGAAAGAGATAACAAAAGGATTCATGATAGTAATCATTTATAAGGTTTTAACAAAAGACCCATAAAAGGATTAACTAGTAACTATCAGGCACAACACACACACACTACACTCGTGACAGATACACAAATGTAGCAGTGAGACTTAAACCAATTTAATAACAATTCTCAGATGGTTAGGATAAAGGACAAGAGGGAGACGGGCTGGGACAGAACAGGTGTTGCTCAGCAAGAAACACAACTTGTTGATTGTAGACTTTAACTATTACAACAGACTAGGACACATCTCACGTAAAAGCAATAGCTACATAAACACACACACACTGACTTCACTATTGATCATAATGGATGAAGAAGAGGCAACTGATTACACAGGAGATAGAGAAAACAATAATAATTAAAGTTATTTTAACACCTCGCTCAAAAGAAACAATTATACCGTGCTCTTTGAAATGACAAGTAGAAGGTGAGAGAAATATTAGATAAAAAAAACACATCAATGTCTATACATGTATGTATGTCTACATGTACTTCTTTAGATACAAGTACATGTATACAAGTACATGTATATGGCTATGTACATGTACACAATGGCTGGGTTCCAATACATGTAGTAAAACTGATATGGATTCTTTACTATCACTAACCTATCATGACAACAGACGACTTTACCAAATGTTCCTTCGCCTAATGTTCTTAAAACTTCATCTAGGGAGAGAGAGAGAGAGTGAAGGAGAGAGTGAGAGAGAGTGAATGAGAGAGAGGAGATAGAATATCCATTATTTCAGTAGTATAGAGATAAGAGGTGCTTTGATGATAAACATAATGTATTGTATAACATTTGGGAGGGAACTAGACCTAACCACAACCAAAACCAGCAACACTAATAAAGAACACCTGCCACTAAAGTACACAGCACACCTGTCATTAGTAATAGGTCTCACTCTCTTCTAGACATCATTATTATCAACATTGTACAGTACATGTACATGTATTTCTTATTATAGAGACTTGGATCAAATGTGATGCAAAGTAAACATTGGGTGGTGTGAAGAAGAAGTAGCATCAACAAAATATCAGTCATTCTCTCCTTATGAAAGTAATCACACTTTACCACCATACCCTTCTCTCTCTCTCTCTCTTTGTAACTTACATCTTGAGTCCAAATAATCTCCTTTCTTATAGATCAAGTGCCCATCTTCATCATCCTCCACTTTAGCAGGTGTTATTGGAGGTGGAACTCTGTGAACTTCATCCTTCTCTTTTCTTGACGAAGAAGACTGATGGGACTCTTTATCTTTTACCGACTGTTTTTTACTGCTCCCAACGACCATCTTAAAACCTCTAGGTTTCTTCTTAGATGATGATGACGACGATGATGATGAGGAAGGTAAAATGGCATCTTTGCTTGGTAGTGGCTGCATTGGGAGAGAAGTTGAAAGAGAAGAGAGTGAGGAGCTTTTCTTTTTATCGCTGACCCCATCAGCATTTCCACGGACACACATGGTTGTAAGCATTTTAACAATCCCTCTATCTTCAATTTCACTATCAAGCACTGGGTAGTGACTGGTCTCTTCAAACCGTTTACTAGATTCTGTACTAATGGTGGCTAGCCCTGCCGTCTTGTCTTCCCTATATACAGCCTGCCCCTGCCTTAGCTGATAAATGACGCCTTTCTCTGGGTTATTTTACAGTCTTTCGCCCCGTCTCTCTATCTAGTCATCCAAGCGTATCCGACCTCGTGTGCTCTTAGCATTCAGCTACTGCCGATTCTTGTAGGACAGGGTCTTGGTTTTTCTTCACTGGATCAGTCAAACTAAGCGCTGGGGAGATGCGCCCCTAGCTTTATATACCTACCATAACACTTTGCTTCTCCTTTTGTCAGCTCTAGAGAAAGGGACAGGATATTATCACTTCTCGCCCACGAGGTCGGGGAGTATACTGGATGACTAGAAGTTTACGGGGATATACGGTGAGAAACATTTTTGAATCTCGCGCCTATCGACACCACCCACTGGTTTTCTACACTTTTTATAATTTAAAATATCTTTCTATTTATTTATTTATTTACTAACGTGAAAACAAAATTATCATCAAGCAAACAAAATGGTGACTACTAATAATACTTACCTTTCTCTGGTGAGATGATTCACTCCTCATAGCTTTCCTAACTTTTCCGAATTCTTCCGAGACGCATTCCGCAAGTTCTCTCTTCCTCTTCCTCTCCCTCTGCTGCTGGGAGGCATTACTGCAATTACTGGAGTAGCGGATACTTGTGGATTTAGACCCAGAGTAATGCCTACCATACAGCTCTGATGAGAGGGAGTAGTGATATGTATTGTTCTTGTCAGTTGGTATCGATTTTGCTCCATTTTTCGCGTGAAATGAAGAATGATAAGAGACAGAGAGGGAGTGAGCGTCACGAGTGTGGTAGCCATTACAGTCCCGACGAAGACGCTTCGGGTAGCGTCCAAATCCAAAAGTGCTTTCATCTTCTCTCCTTCTCTTGTAGTTAGACATCTTTATTTTATTTTATTATTATTATTGTAATATATTCTATTGCGATAGAGTATCTTCTTTTAGAAATAATATATATAGCGTAGACTAGTACTTAAAAATCTCTTAAGTTAATATAATATCGGTGATTTTAAAATGCTAAAAATTTGTTTCTAGAAAGAGAGAGAGAGAAATGTCAAGATAGTTGACACTTTCCATGTATGGAGAGCGTGCCTTAAGGAAAGGATTGTGTGCTAATGGATTGTTGTTAATGAGAGATAAAGAGAGAGTGACATACACAGAGTCAAACATGAAAACACAGAAACACTTTAAAAATCATTAAATTGCACAAAAGTATCAGCCCCACCCCTCTTTCCACACCTACCTTGATAACAATAGGACTAATTTCTCTTATATATATGACTCTAAGGTACTGTAGTAACTAATAGACTGGAGAAACGGCCTCTTCCTCTCTCTCTTTCTCTGATTTCTCCTAATAATCTCTCACCTCCAGATTCTTCGTAGGCGCCATTTTCTTTTAGTGAGATCACGTGATCCTTCAATTCAAAACTTCAAATTCTAACTGGCCCCTCCCCCTTTTGATTAAAGACAAAATGGCGGCTCTCAGGGGATTCACTTTAGCCAAAATTTCCAGGATAACTGTTGAATTCTCTTGCTTTGATGGGACAGTGGGCTCAGCCAGGTCTGTAGCAGTCTGAAAAATTTATATTTTGTGCATTTAGATCTAGTTTAATAGTAATTTACACTGAAATAATTACAAGTACATGTCTTGTCATGTGTAGAGCTTTACTGGACAGAATCAGCTCATCAAAGATAAAAAGTACAAATCCAAAATGTCAAGTGACGTCTGTTGTCAAGGGAGACTACAGCGCTCCTTTTGTGGGCGTTAAATTTGGTAAGAGAGTTATAGAAATTTATAGATCTGTATTATGTTTTCTTTATCTTTGTACCATAATCTCTCTCTCTCTTCCCTTGTCTCTCCTTCTTACAGTTGATGGGAGCGAAATGAGTTTTAATCCACGGCACCACAACTTGCTCTCAATCATAAAGACCCTAAATGCTAAAACTAAAGCCATCCAAACCTAACCAACAATTGATCAGCTAAACATTATATACCTCATTATAACATATGAACCATCCCAATCACCACACTGTGTACAATTACTGTTAGCTAATCATGAACTACTGTATTATTAATTATATAATTAAAAGTCACTCTCTGTGTTAGTTAAATAAGTGATGTTGTAGTTTATTGTGTTTAGTTGTTGTACTAGTACAATAATGGGTCTTGTTCTCAGGGTTGTAGTTCCTTTTCATCACTTGAACTCTCAAAACTAGCAACTACTTCATCAGGAAATTCGTCTGGTCTTTCTTTCATGTATTTCAGTACCAGTTGATCGGCTCCAGTGATCACAAACTGGTGTTTGAATGCTTCTATGGTCTCTCCTATTCGGAAGTCCTTAGGTGCATAATAAATGGGTTCTTCAGCTGTGGAGTTTGGCTTTGATACACGAGTCCTTTCTAGAAACTGTCCACCTCGAATACCAGAATTACTGCATAATAACAAGATAAAATAAATAATAATAATAACAATAAGACAGTAGAATTTTCATTCAGTGTATAGCCTCTTTATTAAGGATACCCTCATTATAAAGGTTCAATATAAATTGTATGTTAGATCTACAGTTGCTATTGTGGATTGTACTGGTTTACTACTGGCCCGAAGACAAAAGAGAGAGAGACTAAAGAGGATGTTATTGACCCAGTGAACATTAAACCAGACAATAATATACTGCAGTTGGCAGCTTTGGCTTAGTTCACAAGAATTCTATCAATAACAACAATAGTATTATTACTATTATTATTACTATTATTATTACCATTATTATTACTATCACTATTACTATGATATTGCAGGCTACGTGACACTGCACTCTTGTTCAAAGTTGATCAGTAATTCACAAGATGGTATATTTACTATCGCCAAGTTCTGATGCGCTGCTGCTGGATATTATCAAATGAATAGTGGCACTTTGAAGTGCCGGAGTGTAATCCAACCTCTGCTGTAGTAAACTAGCACTAAAGGTACATGTGTCAGTAATAAAGGACTACATACCATAAGAATATTACATTTTATTTTCTCTTTTGCTCTTTTTCACTTCATCACATCCTTAATTCTCTCTACTTGTATTGTGCATGAATTTGTAGCTTTTATTTATTTATTAATTTTATTAATTATTAGAGTGTATTGGCAGTAGTTGATGATCCTTGACACATTTCAACTGCCAAATTAAAGGGGAAGTATGTCTGCCACCTCTCAAGCTAAGAAAACAAACTACGAGCATATACATGTACATGTACACAATACATGTACATGTACATCATAGCATCAAGCAGTAATACATGTACGTGTATACATGTAACAGGCATTGGATGAAGTAACTGTGTGTGGATGTAGTTCACTTTATAAAGTGGCTAACCGTTGTGGTGGTTCATAGATGCTGATGGAATCGTCTGAGAGCCAAAAAGACAAAATGAACCTTCTATTCTCATCGATAGGGTTGGATGAGTTCTGTGTAACAAAATCATATAAAAAGTGACACTAGAATGATGCAATGAATAATTGTTTCTATAATGTATTGTGTACATTTTTGTCATTTTTTGTGATTACATTTCTTACCAGTGTGGCTGAGTATCTCAATATCTTTCCATCATTCTCCAACATTTTAATAAAGTCCTTCTTTGGAGGCTGTGGTATAAGAGAAAAGCAAGACTGCTTGCTGTCCTCAAGTGATCCAAACCCGTTGTATGGAGGCAGAGGCTGAGAGAGAGAGAGAGTGAAAGGGATTGAATAATAAAAATAAATCTATCTGGTACATGTGCATCTGTACCAAACTTGTACGTTTATTTAAGTGTACATGTACTTTTAATTCAGAACTAGTACATGTACATGTACACATAATAGCTATGGACAGTCTTACAATTGTAGCTGCAATATCTCCCCCTCTCTCAGCTCATGTGAGTGTTGCCTAATAAAGACTAAAGTGTTAGACACATCACCCATTCATGTGTCTCATCCACCCATTCACACAGTCAATACACACACTCTATCACTGGCTCTCAGTCAATAATAACATGTTCCGTTAAGATAGGATTTTCCCATGAGTCATTGTGGGCAGGACGTAAGCTACAAAGTGACTAAACTGACTATAGACTGCTGACAGTTGCTACAATAATGCACCATCAACAATACATGTATACAAAATCATTCAATGAACATAGCCATTCTTATATTGTGTAGGAAGTTTGAGTTGATTCCGATCAAGTTCGGATTTTTTATGAATTTTTAAAGTTGCTCAAAAAATTTTTCCAAAAATGAAAAGTAGAGAATTCTCCAGTTTTATAATTTTTTTTCTGATACATATACATGTTCTTATGTTGTGTATAAAGTTTGAACTGATTCCGATCAAGTTCAATTTTTTTTACAAATTTTAAAGTTGCTCAAAAATTGGGTCAAAGTCCCTGTACTATAGTACAGGGACTTTGGGTCAAATTTCATCAAAAATGGCTAGGATATTTATATGTATTCCATATTACATGTATTTTGAGGTGCAACTTATTACTCGTCTTACCGGTTTGACTGGTTGAGGTGGAGGTCTTTCTACAGAGATACTCTGTGGTTGTTCCATATTCAATTTCTCTTTATAATAATAACGAGTAAATTGATCACAATCATACCTACAGTATGAATTATTATTACTGGCTTCAATTAATATGCACATTAATTATTATTACTATTATTATTATTTATACTTACAATTACATATACATATCATTTCATGTACAGTGTACATGTACATGTACATGTACATGTACCGCTTAGTTTTTATTAGCTATTTTGTGTAGAGTATAAGTTTAAAGCAATTTCAGTATTACATGTACATGTACATGTACATGTACATGTACATGTACATGTACATGTATGCCAAATTATTATTGGCCGAGTTAGATTCTGGCAAACTTTCAATTATTATTATGACAATGTTTACAAGCCAGAGGATTAGTCTTAATTTACTAAAAAGTATAAATTTAATTATCAGTCAGAGAAGACCATAGAAATCCCTTAGAATCAACAAAGGATATAATGATTACTGTATAACATAAACTTTATTCTCTAATAAGAGTCTTTATTTACAAACATTTAGTATTCTGCATGATGAAAAAGTAAGCTATAGAGAGTGTCCATTAAGAGAGGCTATACTATACATGTACATGTACTTGTGCTTCACTTACACAAAGAATTTCCTACTGCTTATGATGACAGTCTTGCCAATGATGAGGTCAGGGGGGCTGATCCAGTCTTTAATCTCATCCTCTGATAATTCAAGAACTGATGAAGGGAAGTGAGCTATACACACAGGAAGAGGAGAGGGAGAGGGAGGGAGGGAGGGAGGGAGAATATTAATTGTCTGTGATTGAGGATGTAACATATGAAACCCAACAATGACAAGAGAACTACAAAGTGAAGGATTACTGGGAAAGAATGAAGCGTGCAATGACTTTAGAGGATGTGATATGATGTTAGTTGGTAACTGTGATCACTTGTGCTGTTGGCATACATGCACTGATAAACAATGGACACGCACAGTACACCTGACGTTGTGATGTTGTGACGTATATAAGAGTACAAACACACAGTTAGAGTAGAACAAACAAAATATAAAAATTAATTTTGTTGTTGCAATTTGGCAATCAGGATTACATGTACATCAAACTTTCTACATAGTATAAGGACATCAATATGTATTAGAAAATGTAATAAAAATTTGGGGTGATTTCGGAGTCTTTTTAAAGGAAAAACCATGGGCTATAGCCTTGGGTATTTTTCAAAAATTGGCTTGTTTTTTAAAATGGTCATAACTAAAAAAATTTGAGCTCGGAATCACCTCAAACTTTCTACATAGTATAAGGACACCAATATGTATCAGAAAATGTAATAAAAATTTGGGGTGATTTCGGAGCCATTTTTTGAAAAAACCCATGGGCTATAGCCTTGGGTATTTTTCAAAAATTGGCCCGTTTTTTAAAATGGTTATAACTCAAAAATTTTTTTGTCGGAATCACCTCAAACTTTCTACATAGCATAAGGACATCAATATGTATCAGAAAATGTAATAAAAATTGGGAGTGATTTCGGAGCTATTTTTTGGAAAAAACCATGGGCTATAGCCTTGGGTATTTTTCAAAAATTGGCTTGTTTTTTAAAATGGCCATGACTCAAAAATTTGAGCTCAGAATCAGCTCAAACTTTCTACATAGTGTAAGGACATCAATATGTATCAGAAAATGTAATAAAAATTTGGGGTGATTTCGGAGCCATTCTTGGAAAAAACCATGGGCTATAGCCTTGGGTATTTTTTAAAATTGGCCTATTTTTTAAAATGGCCGTAACTCAAAAATTTTTTATCGGAATTGACTCAAACTTTCTACATAGCATAAGGACATCAATATGTATCAGAAAATGTAATAAAAAGTTGGGGGTGATTTTGGAGCCATTTTTCAGAAAAAACCATGGGCTATAGCCTTGGGTATTTTTCAAAAATTGGCTTGTTTTTTAAAATGGCCGTAACTCAAAAATTTTTCATCGGAATTGACTCAAACTTTCTACATAGCATAAGGACATCAATATGTATCAGAAAATGTAATAAAAAGTTGGGGTGATTTCGGAGCCATTTTTCAGAAAAAACCATGGGCTATAGCCTTGGGTAATTTTCAAAAATTGGCCAGTTTTTTTTAAATGGCCGTAACTCAAAAATTTTTTATCAGAATTGACTCAAACTTTCTACATAGCATAAGGACATCAATATGTATCAGAAAATGTAATAAAAATTTGGGGTGATTTCGGACCCATTTTTTGGAAAAAACCATGGGCTATAGCCTTGGATATTTTTCAAAAATTAGCTCATTTTTTAAAATGGCTGTAACTCCAGAATTTGAGCTCGGAATTAGCTCAAACTTTCTACACAGCATAAGGGCATCAATATGTATCAGAAAATGTAATAAAAAGTTGAGGTGATTTCGAAGCCATTTTTCAGAAAAACTATGGTCCATACTATAGACTTTGGTATTTTTTCAAAAAGAGGATCATTTTCAAGTGGCCATAACTTGTAAATTCTTTGCCAAAATCAGCTCAAACTTTCTGGACACAATGATACATTCATCAAATCAATTCAGTAGCTATAAACTGATAATCAATAAAATTTGTTAAACATAAAGAGCTTTAAGCAATAGCTGTTGAGTGCATCCATTAAAGCATCAGTCCATCATTGCCAACTAAAGAAATGAATTAATTAAAAAATGTAAAAATTATTAAATAAAATTAAACTTTATTACCAAATCTTCATCTTCTTCCTCTTCAACTTTATTGTCAACAGGAGCCACAGTGTCAACATCTTCACTCAGAAACTAACAACAACAACAAGAATAATAACAACAACAACAATAACAACAATAGTAACAACAATAATATGGTGTCGTTAATATATTGCATCTTTACTTTATCAGACAGTTCTTGACTGACGTTGCTCTTGTCACATTCGCTGGACGTTATGAGGGATAGGCTTTCTTTGACCATCTCGTCCCAGAATGAAGAGTAGCGGGTTCCAATCAGTTCCTCTTTCAACCTTTTCAAATACTCATTGAAACCAGCTGGAGCTGAGGCCTACAAGAGAAAAAGAGAACAAGAAAAAAATACTTTTAAAACAAGAAGTATAAGCAGCCAAATATTGTATGATAATGTTTAATGAACTATTTGATCTTTCTTCTGACGGAGGCCTCACTTGAATGGCTTCAGCTCTCATTGTTCTAATGCAGTTCATTGCTTTGGAGTACATGACGTCGCCCAGCGATCCTTTAATTAACCGGAATATAACCTCTTCCAGCTGCTTAGTGGCTACAAGAGAGAGAGAGAGGGAGAGGGAAATACGAAGGGGCTATACTAAAATACTAGATTTGTTGTAGTCCGACCAAAATCAGGCCAAAGTCCCTGTACTATAGTACAGGGTTTCTGACCAAATTTTGCCAAAAATGAAAATGAGAAAATCCTCCATTTTTATTACATTTCCTGATGCATATACACTATGTTGCGTAGGTTTGGTTTAAATTACCTTTATCAAAAGTATCGCTGTTATTTTGAATCATTTTCTTATAGTCCCCAACAGGATCCACAGTGCCAACCTACACCAATCACATCACATGACAGTCACATGATTATGACACGCCCACACCTCGTTAACTTCACCCTTGGCTAGCGAGGCAATGCTGAAATCAGTCTCGTCAGTTTTGGAACGTTTTGAAGAAGGCAAGTCATTGTCGTCACCTTCTGCTCCATCTTTAGCATCTAAATTAATGTCAGTACTGGAGAGAAACATATGAACATGGCAGGAACAGAACTCTCTCCCTCCCACTCTCACCTCTTCTTCCATACATTGGTCACTGCTGTTTTGTCTTTATTTTTGTCATCAATTCTTGTCAATGGAAACACTTTCTACACAACAAAATAATAAAATAAAATAATAATTATATTTAAAAATACTCAAACTTACCTTTACTTTCAATACAGATGAGGAACATTGGCTCAACAGAGCTGGACTGGGATTTAAACATCTAAAAAAATAATGACGACACATTGTTACTATATTTAGAATCATGTTGCTATATTTAGAATACCTTTCCAGTGCTGGTTCTAAAGGTGGCAAAGGATCATCAGGATTGAGAGACCTGTGCTCCAAACACTACAATACATCATAATGACATCATCTTTAACACCTTCTATTTATAGAATAACCTGAAATGTTCTCTGAAAGAGAGGATTCTTGATTTCCTTTGTATTAAAATCATCGCTGAAATTAATGAATATTTCATTATTATTATTATTATTATTATTATTATTAATTACTCTAATTCCATGTTATTAATTAATTCATCTACAGCTGTCAATTGTTCATCTGGCGAAAGGAAAGAGAGGGAGAGAGAGGTAGGCTATTACCAGCAGCTATACATGTACATGCATTACCTGATGGCTCTAGTTTTGGGTGGGACAACGAAGCAAATGAAAACTGTCTGAGGTCTTCCATATAAGGCAACTGGACAACGAACAAACACTAAAAAAATATATTAATCACAAACCACACCTACGGTCCCACCCACTTCATAATTAGGTTTTATGTGAGGTACTAGAGCACAGAGTCTTGGACTGGCGTTATTGCGAAATACGTAGCGAGCGATTCCGGCCATGTCCATTTCATAAAGAGCACGGATAATGGCCGAGAGGGAGACAGCAGAGGGCTAGGGGGAGGTTTAGGGGCGGAGTTAAGTGGGAGGAGTCATATATTAATTACTTCACTGTCCGGGTTAGCAATTAGGACTTGAACTGAAGAACCTACCAATAACTCCTGCCGAACCTAATAATAATAATAATAATAATAATAATAATAATAATAATAATAATAATAATAATAATAAATACATGTAAATAATTGATAATAATAATAATAATAATAATGAATACTTTGTTTCTTGATGTGAATCCCAGTAACGAGAGACACTTGCTAGCCGATAGTTTCATATTATCGTCGTCTTCTGATGAAACCGGAATGAGACTCCTACCATACCGGTAACCTATGAAGAAGAACAGACTAAGCTAACATGAAATTTGTGCAAAAAAATAACTAAAGAGCTTAACTACAAAAGAGAGAGAGAGGGAGTAAAGGTGATAGCAATCCTGACCTTTAATAGTATCAGAGAGGTCCACTTCAGTTTCATCTTCATCCTGTAAGTGGTAGCTCCTCTCCAAATTAATAGCCATTGTCCCTGGATTAGCTGAGGACTGACTAATGGCTGACAGCTTCTTCCAAGTAGCAGGCCTCTCATGCATTGACTAAAATAACAACAACAACAACATAATAATAAATAACAACAACAACATAATAATAATAATAAATAACAACAACAACAACATAACAATACATGTACATGTACTTTTGTAAAAATCTTGCACGGTATTTTCAATTGAGGCCCAATCTCAAGGACACCGGCAAAACGTGTCGTCTGCTTCTTGGCATTTTTACTTATGAAACTTGAAATGTTCATAGCATCGTGGAAACTGAAGGAACGACCAGCACCCTCACTAACTAGGAGGGACAGAACACGTTCTCCTTCTTCTTGAGCTGGTGTCTTCTTATAATGAGGGGCTGGGGGGCGGCGGCCATGAGAGGGACCAGGAACAGAATCATCATTATCATCATTCCTGTCATCCTCCGTTTCGCTATTAGGCAAAGTAGGACCACTAGAAAAAGATAGAGTTACTGTACAAACAGCAATAATGAACTCTATTCTCTGATACACATTGATGTCCTTATGCTATGTAGAAAGTTTGAGCTGATTCCGAGCTCAAATTCTGGAGATATGGCCATTTAAAAAACTGGCCAATTTTTGAAAAATACCCAAGGCTATAGCCCATGGTTTTTTTTTGCAAAAAATGGCTCCAAAATCACCCCAAATTTTTATTACATTTTCTGATACATATTGATGTCCTTATGCTGTGTAGATATAATAATTTGTAATGCTCTTACATTATGACAAGATCAATATTTTTTGACTTGAGTCCTTCTATGATTTCCTTGATTTGATCGTCAGAGCAACCACTGCTAGCATCTGTAAATAAATATATCTTCTTCTCACCAACCTTCTTCTTATTACTGAGAGAGAGAGAGGGGGGGAAGAAAGAGAGTACGATTAAATACATATTGAAATATTTACCTGGTGACCTTAACTAGTATATCAATAGCCACCACAATGGCATCAATAACTAATGAAGAACGTTAAGAAATAATAACTATTAATAACTAGCCACACCCACAAACATTAACTAATTAAGGTACCAACTAAGTAGTTATTAAGTAGTTATTAAGTGGATACAGTCTGCAGGAGCAGGTCCACACTTAACTTTTTCTTTTAAATATTTAGCTAGTTCGGTGGTGGGTGTAGTCACGTCCCAAACTGAGCTAATGTTTTGATACCCTCCGTCAGCTGACAAGTGATTGTCAGTATCGGCAGTACCAAATAAAACCACACCCACTTCATCTTTGCTACCAGAAAATATCTAATCAAAAGATAATAAATAATGATAATTAGTATTAATCTTATGTCTCATTTTTAATATAGTGCTAAATTTATTCAAAATTATTTAAATGTGACGCACTTTTTGAAAAACAATTTGTTGAGCTATTTTTAGTGCGGATTCTAAGTGGGTGTGGTCATCACCTCCAGCCCCGCCCACACTTAGTGGAACATCTCCCATTTCTGGTCCCACATCAATCAACAGAATTATAAAATCCTAAAATAAAAAACAATTATATACATATATAGCTTATATTTCTCATTCTTATTGTATACTTTTAACGCTCCTGCCATCTTGAAAAAACCCCGGGAATTTTTTAGAATACTGAGTAATGCGGATATAAACGGAAACAAATACGGAGCTTAATGAAAATGATTTGTAAAGGGCGTGGTTGGGTACTAGCTAGCCACACCTCTTTCAAGATGTCGTGGAAAACTTTCAAGTTTTTCGAATACGAAGAAGTGAAGGATCCAGAGACGAATGAACCTCTGAACAAGCTAAAGGTGAGTTCCACTAGTAGGAGGCTCCTTCATCAATAACCTCCCGCCATTTTAGGACTTGGGGATCACTTGCTGTTCCTGTGGGCGTGGCCTCATGATATTTGGAGGTGACAAACACTAGTATTGATTAATAAGAATGTCACTTTTTGCTCCTCCTCCTATTCTCTTCCAGATTCATCGGGAGGGTTCCACATCATGTCCAGTATCACTGACATGTTGTTCTGTCACGCGTACGCTCTTCGTGTCCAACACATTTACCAGCTCAAGTCTCGTAACGTGTTCCTCACCGTCGGAGACGATGAAGACTTTTGTCCGCTCATTCGTGTGTGGAACCTGGACAAGGTAACAGTTTGATGGGGGGAATAGTTGCTGTCAAAAACTGGTCGCCACTTTTATCTGTACATGTACATACTCATGATATTATAATGTACATGTACATGTATGTTACTCTCTCTCTCTCTCTCTCTCTCTCTCTCTTTCATTTCTGTAGCGTGATAAGCAAGGTTTTCCTACATGTACGAGGACAATAAAGGCAGCTATTTATGACGGAGGGATTGAGAAAAGAAGACCAGCTGTATGCTAATTCACAGTCTGATTATAGATACATACCTTCCCCCCCTCCCTCTTCCCCCTCTTCCTCCCTCTCCCTCTCTCTCCCCCCCCCTCCCTCTCCCTCCCTCTCCCCCTCTCTCTCTCTTATCCCACAGGTTATGTGTATCTGTGCTCATGAGAATACTAACCTCATTGCTATTGGTTTCAAAGATGGTACAGTGACTACCGTACGTGGGAACATTATGAGAGACAGACAGTCGAGACAGAAGATTGTACATGAGGAACCTGAACCTGGAACATATGTAACTGGTAAACAATTATTTATTTATTTATTTATTTATTTATTTATTTATTTAGGATTGGCATTTCGTCAGCTAGGTAATATTCCTGTTTTAATGATTGCGACAAACAGAGCTGTTTACTCTTGTTTCATGGACGACAAGAATACCAAAGTAATTTACAGTATCAATTGTTAATACTCCATCTCTATCATTCATTTAATGTTTCTAAAACAATAACAACTGTATCACTAGCAGCTGTTTATGAAGCTGTAGCGCCTGTTGTAAAATAATTAATGTTAGACTATACTGTAGTTACCTTATCATTAATTAATTAATGTCTCTATATAGTTCATGTATTACACTAGTATCTGCTGTTCATGAAATTAAATGTTAATCAATAATTATTATTATTGTTCCCCTGTAGTATCACATTGGTACGTTTGGTTGTGAGCTAAACTGCTGTGCTCTGACAGACCACACCCAGGACTATAAGTTTGTTATTGGGACCACAGAACTGGTTCAGTTCTTCACCGTTGACCTCCCTGCCCAATGCAAGGCTTTTGAAGGTACTGCCCAGGAGCTTTTAAATTTTTTTGAATTCAAATTTTAAATTTTTAAATCATTGCAGGTGACAAGTTTTTGCTGAGGTGGTATAGAGGCTACCTCATTACAGCTACAGAGGGCGGTAGGATGGGCGGGGCTAGAGGAGGAGGAGGAGGAAAGGAAACTAAAACACTGACCATATACGACATGCAAAACCAGTTCATAGGTAACTAGAATAACCTTGTCTCATTGTTCATTGTATGTCAGTATACATCAATTGATATACATGTACATGTACGTGTAATACGATCAAGAAATATTGAACATGGTATATGTACATGTACATGTACATGTACATGTACATGTACATGTACATGTATATATTTAGACAAAATGTTACTGTATAAAGATGACATGTGACATTGTCCTGATCCTATTTGCCTCTTGTAGCCTACCAGACCACATTCAATACTCGTATTGTTGATGTGTTGAGTGAGTGGGGGTCACTCTATGTACTGCTGAAGGATGGGAGGCTGATCAGACTGGACGAACTGGACACTAAAACTAAACTGGAGACATTGTTTAAGAAGAACCTTTATGATACAGCCATTAGGTATATACTGGGGGAGTTTAGGGAGGGAAGGAGAATTAATATCATCTCTCTCTCTCTCTTTCTCTCTCTCTCTCTCTCTCTCTCTCTCTCTCTCTCTCTCTCTCTCTCTCTCTCTCTCTCTCTCTCTCTCTTTCTCTCTCTCTCTTGTAGCTTAGCACGCAGTCAGTCCTATAGTGATGGTCTTGTTGAGATATTCACACAATATGGTGACCACCTGTACAGGTTAATTACTACTCACATATTACGACTATATCATTAACACACACACAGTGACATTAATACATGTACATGTACATACACGTACATCACGGCCAGCTGCTTATTAGCGCCAAAAATTTACTCTAGAAATAATCAAGTTAATCTTTTGAGATCTAAAAGATTAATGATCATTGTAATGTATGTATGTTATCTTTTGTCTCTTCCTTTCCTCTTTATAGTAAGGGAGATTACGACGGAGCCATCACACAATATAAACTGACAATCGGTACACTGGAGCCGTCCTATGTCATAAGAAAGGTATAGTACACTGTGTATATGTATTGTATAGCTGATAATTTTGGGAGGGTAAGATTTTGCTGATTTAAATTTCTCCCTCCAAAACTACCAGCTGTACTTTAGCTCTTAATTCCATTCACGTTTCTCTTCATATTTATAAGCAACTCTTTTCTATTGTTTTATTAGTTTTTGGATGCTCAAAGGATTTTCAATTTGACAGACTATTTAAAGGTATTGGGTACCTTTTCAAATATAAGACTTTAGTACTGTATGTTTCTTCTTCCTTATAAGGAGCTCCATGACAAGAGACAGGCTAACGCTGATCATACCACCCTCCTCCTCAACTGCTACACGAAACTCAAGAACGAGGAGCAACTCAGTGCCTTCGTTAGCGTAAGTACATTTACAATATGTATTGTGTATTTGAGCTTTGATTAAGCTGATTTTTACGAATTTTTAAAGTTGCTCCAAAATTAGGCCAAAGTCCCTGTACTATAGTACAGGGTCATTAGCTAAATTTTGCCAAAAATGACTAGAAGAGAGTTCTCAACTTTTATTACATTTTTTGATACATATACATGTTCTTATGTTGTGTAGAAAGTTGCTAATTCCGATCAAGTTTGGATTTTTTACAAATTTTTAAAGTTGCTCCAAAATCGGGCCAAAGTCCCTGTACTATAGTACAGGGTCATCAGCCAAATTTCACCAAAAATGACTAGGAAAGAATTCTTAATTTTTATAATTTTCCTGATGCATATACATGTTATTATGTTGTGTAGAAAGTTTGAGCTGATTCCGATCAAAATTAGATTTTTTATGAATTTTTAAAGTTGTTCAAAAGTGCATATCTTCATCTCTTTCTCTCTAAAGGAGGAGCAGGCTCCGTTTGATGTTGAGGCTGCTATTAAGGTTTGCCGTCAGGCTGGCTACCCTGAGCACGCCCTCACCCTCTCCAAAAGATTCTCCAACCACGACTGGTCAGATTATTATTATTATTATTATTATTATTATTATTATTATTATTATTATTATTATTATTATTATTAGGTATCTTTTAATTGTCTTGGAAGACCTCCATAGGCACAATGCTGCACTTCAATATGTCCGCTCTCTTCCATTTGCAGCTGTTAGTTAACGGACACGTACATGTACACGTACATGTACGTATAATCATGTATAATTATTGATAGGCTGTTCCTAACATGATCAAATATGGGCGGAGTCTCATTAAAGAGTTGCCAATGGAAACAACAGATTTATTAATAATGCTTTGCACTGATTGGCCAGTTGACCGAGATCACGTGACTCAAGCCCAGCCTTTGCCCGGGGCCATACAACCTTCACCTGGTAATCCACTGAACAGTTTTCAATTTATTTTAAATGATACTTTGTTTAGCTCCAAAGTTTTGTGCTGACCCAGCGAAATTCATATCAATTTTTGTTGATAAGAAGAAACACTTGATGCTTTTCCTTGCAGAAATAATAAGAGTTAGAGGGAGAGGGAGAGAGGAGAGAGGGAGGGAGAGAGAGAGATTTTATTCACGTGTTCATTGTGTAGATTCGTGACTACTGGAAGAGTAGTGTGGTCTGCAATACTTTACTTGAGCTGTATCTTAAAGGAATCACAAGCAAGGAGGAGAGAGGAGAGAAAGAAATGAAAGCTTTGGATCTCTTGAAGAACCCTCTTGCCGAGTATGACACTGATCACGCTCTCATGCTGGCAAGGACTTGTAATTTCCAGGACGGGATCCTTTACCTTTATCAGAAGACAGGACTGTGAGTTAGTGTAGCCACACCCATGTGACCACACCCCTTTGTAGATATCGTGAAATCATCACTTATTATATTGATAATAATAATATTGATATGATCATGGACTCATGCAAG
This sequence comes from Amphimedon queenslandica, assembly GCF_000090795.2. Classification (NCBI taxonomy): domain Eukaryota; kingdom Metazoa; phylum Porifera; class Demospongiae; order Haplosclerida; family Niphatidae; genus Amphimedon; species Amphimedon queenslandica. The sequence goes on along the minus strand of NW_003546323.1, from coordinate 188,823 downwards.
CGATTCAGGTAACAATTCCATTACAATTACATTAATTTTTTTATAACTCTCTCCTCCCCCAGTAATCAAGAACCCACCGTGTGGATACAGGCCCTCATATACTGTGCCTCTCATGAAGATTGTAAGGATCGTATTTCTGAAGTACTCAGACACATTGAGGAACAGCACCTGCTCCAGCCACTGGTCGTAGTACAGCTGCTGGCCAGTAACAGGTAGTGTAGCCTATGGTGGGAATCGGAGGAGTTGCTAATAAATGATTATTTACAATTTTATTTGAGTTATGGTTGCTTGAAGGATTGAATTACTACATACATTACATTACATGTGTGCATGTACGTGTACATGTACAGTATGTACATTACATGTAAGTATGTTTTATGTTTGCATGTTTTTAATTGCCGCCATCTGGAGAGGATGACACAAGTTTTTGTGGTTGAATATTTTTATGGTTGAAAGGTCATTAAAAATCATATTTTAATATACTAATATCAACCCTTTTACTTTATCCAATTGGCCCCACCCCCTAAATACATGCTTTAGCGTACATGTACATGTAGGTATTTGCATCTCATTAATATTCATAGTTTATAATTAATTGGTTGCCCCGCCTACAATAGATACGCCACATTGGCTGATATTAAGGACTACATTGTGCGTCATTTAGAAGAACAAAACGAGTCAATTGCGAAGGTATGTGGTGGGTATGGTTTTATGATTATTAGCCACGCCCCCTTAGAGTGAAGGCCAGATCAAAGAGTACGGAGAAAGCACCAATCAGATGAAAGACGAGATCAGCCTATTGCAAAGAAAGTGAGAAAGAATTAATAATAATAATAATAATAATAATAATAACGTCATTAATTATTAACTAAAATTGAAGAAAAAATACTAAATACATTTCTATGCTAATAACATGTGCTTGTGTTTCTTCAGGGCGAGAGTGTATCAGGTTCGTAAGTGTAACCAGTGTAACCGAGGTCTTACACTACCAGCTGTTCACTTCTTATGCCAGCACTCTTATCATCAAACGTAAGCCACACCTATTGACCACACCCACCATACTTAGCCCCGCCCCTTTGTTGCATAGTTGCCTTGAGGACGAATACGAGAATGAGTGTCCGACTTGTGCCAGAGAGAATAGGTATTAAAATAATAATAATTATTATTATTATTGTTAATTTTATTGTTAATGAATTATAGAAAAGTACTGGATATTATTCAAAGACAAGAACAATCAACAGATTTACATGAAACATTTCATGCACAAGTAACCCCCCTCTCTCTCCCCCTCTCTCCCTCCCCCTCTCTCTCCCTCCTCTCTCTATTTCTTAATTGTGTATTGAGTGTTTTCATCAGTCATATTATCAAGTGAATAATGAGCAACAACTTAGTCTCAATTGAGATTACCATTGTTATTATCAAAACTGAATACACTGAGAGAGAAAGAGGGGGAGCAGGTCAGGTGGCCCATTAGAGAACAGAGGATGATGCAGCTGGATTCACAATACATGTTGCCCTCTTTTTTTCTACATTACAATGAACCTTTGAATCAATTACTGTACATGTACAGTCCTGGAGTGTGTACATGTTTATTAGAATTACTAGTATTACTGTACTATATTTACGCTTTTTGTAGTTGTTGTTTTTCAATTATTTATCATAATTTTTTTCTCTTTTTTTGTTCAGCTTGGTCGGGCTCCCGATGGTTTTTCTGTAGTAGCTGATTATTTCGGGCGAGGAGTTTTCTCTGACGTAAGAAAAACAATGTACAGTGTAGCCTCTTTAATAAAGGACACCTTTATAATGAGGACACCTTTATAATAAGGGCATTTTGTGATGTCCCAATTGGTACAAGCCTATACAAAAGTACCTCTGAAATGAGGATACCTCTGTATTAAGGACAGGTCCTTATAATAAAGAGGCTACACTGTGGATCGTTACGTAGATACAAATACTTGACAGCTGCATTTATTAATTATTGGGTGTATTGGCCTATTATATTGAATTTGTGTTCCCCTTACTTTATAAGGAGCTTTATTTATGTTGGCAGCTCTGTTAAACAATGTGCCCAGACTTCCTTTGCACTTCTTGCTCCTCTCTTAATAAGGAATAAACTAGTTATCTTTGTTTGTCTCTCTCTCTCTTTCTCTTTCCCTTTATCTTTGTATCTGTGCATGAGGGGGGCCTAGAACAAGGGGACATTTTATTGGCAGGTGCTACCAAATGTTGTACTAAGTAATTTAAGCTATGTTAATCATATTTGTGTTAGGCCTTATAGTGGAATTCAGAATATTACAAACAACTATAGATACACATGTGATGTAATTTTGTTTATTTCTTGTTGACACAGGCAATGAAGCAAGTAAGATAGATGAAGCTATCTCTGTTTTCATGGCTTTCTCTGTATAAACATTGAAACAGACAGTGTTTGTATGTGTGTGTGTGTGTTTGTATTGGCTTATGAAAGTCCCTCTATATAATCCAATTATGTATGTATTCTAGCAGCTGTATTTTAGTGTGTTTGAATTTCAATGAATAATATTATAATAATTAATATTCATGATAATGAATATTAATTAACTATATTACAAGCTCCTGTCTCCATTTCCAGAAGAAGCAAGTTTTGAAGGATCTAGCTGCTATGGAGGATGAGAAAGCGAGAGAACGTGAAGCAGAGGCATTCTTGGCCTCTGTTACTCCTAAAATTCTAAGCAATTCTTCACAAGCAGGTGGAATACCAGCTCACCAGAGAACAGCCGTTCGTGTAGGCGGCACTAGCTCACTCTCTGCCAATCTGTCTCTACTGCAGCAGAAGGAAGCGAGACAGCAAGCTGTTAAGAAGATAGTCGGTTCAACCAAGCCGAGCAGTCAACCCGTACCATCTACTGTACCTTCTTCTATTACAAACGGGAAAGCAGAAGACAAGAAAGGACCTGGCCCTAAGGTTACAAGTAATGGTACAAGTGCCTCAGGCACTGTGACATTGGGTGCTGGCACAGGAGGGGGAGTACCCCTTCAACGAACCCCCAGTCCCTCTAAACCCCTTCCCCCTCCCACCGTTAAGACAGTCTCACCTGCTCCTGTCTCCGCCCCACGTCCAATTAATAAAGTTCCCAGTCCTTTCACGAAACCTGCCCCTCCCCCAACTGTAAAGACGTCAATTAAAGAACCAGTCAAACCGGTTCCTCCTACTGGTACTGCTGTAAAGACGGTGTCCCCTAAAGTGACCACGCCTCCTAGTAAAGTAGAAGCTCCACCCACTAAAGTGCCCGATAAAGTTGATCCTCCCGCACTAGTTAAATCACCATCTCCACCCTCAGCCCCGCCCATCACTACCACTCCAAATAAGGTCACTACACCTGTCGCTACGTCCATCAAAAAGGAGACCACTCCCACTAAAGCCCCTGCCTTCACTCCGCGTAAATTTGGTACTTCTACAGGCGGAGTGTACTCGTCCACACAGAAAGCAATTGAGAGTCAGTTAGACGAGGATTTAGCAGAAGAACTGGCCCAGTCAAAGGCTGCAGGATACTTTACCAACAAGCAAAAAGCAATGGGTGCTAACAAAGTTCCGAGTTCCTTTAAGAATGAGCTTGGGGCTAAAATTGATGGAAGCAGCACCTTACTGATGACAGAGGAAGAGCTAATACTAGCTATCGATCATAAATCTAAAAAACCACAGCTAGGGAAGGTTGTAGATGAGCCTTTACCTTCCGCTAGTTTCAAGCCACAGCTTGGTCGGGTCATTGATTCAAATCCTACTAAGGAACCAGCTGGTAACTCCAGCTCCTCGTTCAAGCCTCAGTTAGGACGTGTCATACCAAACAGAAATGTTGTTAAATCTTCTGGCCCTTCGTCGTCTTTCAAACCTCAGTTAGGACGAGTCTTACCTGATAATAATGTTAATGGTGTATCTGATAATGCTCCCACACCACCGCCAGCTAAAGACCCTCTTCCATCATCAAAAGCTGCTACTGTAAGTACTGCCACACCAGCAGCTGCTCCTTTTAAACCAACCAATACATCATCCCCTCCAGTTCCTGGAATAGTTGCCGCACCTCCTCCTGTTGTAGCTGCTCCTCCTCCTCCGCCACCAACTGGAGGTGCCCCTCCTCCTCCACCACCAACTGGAGGTGCCCCACCTCCTCCACCACCTACTGGAGGTGCCCCACCTCCTCCACCACCGACTGGAGGTGCCCCACCTCCTCCACCACCAACTGGAGGTGCCCCTCCTCCTCCACCACCAACTGGAGGTGCCCCACCTCCTCCACCACCTACTGGAGGTGCCCCACCTCCTCCACCACCGACTGGAGGTGCCCCACCTCCTCCACCACCAACTGGAGGTGCCCCTCCTCCTCCACCACCAACTGGAGGTGCCCCACCTCCTCCACCACCTACTGGAGGTGCCCCACCTCCTCCACCACCGACTGGAGGTACCCCACCTCCTCCCCCTTTAAAAAGTGCCCCGCCTCCTCCTCCCAGACCTGGAGGTGCCTTTCCTCCTTGCCCCGGACCTGGAGGTATCCCTTATCCTCCTCCTTGCCCCGGACCTGGAGGTATCCCTCGTCCTCCTCCTCTACCAGAAGGTGTCCCGCCTCCTCCCCCTCCTCCTCCACCACCACCCCCTCCTCTTAATTATCGGCCTCCAAA